>NC_090885.1:45263703-45273703 GCF_036669925.1 Montipora capricornis
CTTCCATTTTCAGGGCCGTTTACCGATTAAATGGTTGGCTATCGAGGCTTTGTTTGATCGGGTTTACACGACACAAAGTGATGTATGGGCGTTCGGTATCCTCCTGTGGGAAATTTTTACACTTGGTAAGGCGATACAATGACTTAGCATATTATATCAATATAATACGTTTACTTCATCACTTAGGGTTTTACGTAATAACGCTTTTACAATCGTAAATTGCGAGAAACGTTGGGGAAAGTAGAACAGAGGAAGATTAATCAAACTATGCCACTCTTGATAAAGCTGAGCTTCTTAAAGAACCTTACTCACCCACTTTACATGGCGCGCCATTGTTGTTGTTGTTATCCGGGCAGTTTGAGCGTTTACTTCCATATATGGGCAAGTATCGTTTAGTTATTTTCGCACTCGAGAGAAAAATTAGAACAGTTTTTGTCTCGGAAATAAAGGACTTCGAAGATCCTCGAGGAGGATTATCCTGTGAAGTTAAATGAATTTCGATTAGAAAAACAACAGAATACCTTCATTTCGAGCGCTGTTCTATGAAGCGTGGAGCTACGTCTGCAATGAATTCAAGAGGGAAATACACTTTCTACGCGTGGTACTTAGTTGTTTGAACTTTTAAGAGGACGTTAATTAATAAGCTAGCAACTCATATTTATTTCATACCCAAGCATTTCGTAATGGAAACAACAAGGCGAGATCGTTTAATTCGCTGCTAGCGCGGTACTTGGTAAATAAGCTTAATGCAAGCGATTAGCGATAAGCTATTATAGAGTAAACTAAAGGCAGTTTCAGTGTGGCGAGCGCAATACACAGTTGCAGCATTCGATGAAATACTCTTACTCTACTTCCCTAGAATTTCTTCTTTTCAAGTTTACCTAGTCTTCAAACGGGTGTTAAATCCAACAACAATTCCTGCTTCCTGTAAATATACACAAGCTGACCTTCTGACCCCTATAGATTTCAACTTTTCCAAACCAAGAATAAAAAATTCACACACAAGATTACTTTCACAAAACGCAGTTTTATTATCAGCGAGAAAATGAAATGAACAGCAATGGCTTTTTACTGATTGTGATGGAGATCAGTATTCAAATGTTTTCCAAAGGCTTGCCTTGCCTCTTTCTTCAGTGCCGGCAGCTTGAGCGGAAGACACACACAACAATATTTGAACAGAATTGTCGATCCGACGGTGGATTTGCTGTTCGTGATTCCTTACAATGTAGTCCAAGAAGTTCTTTCTTCATTTTCCAAAAATTACAATACATTAATTAATTCTGATCGTTCCAGCCGTTAATCGAGGAATTCCCAATTTCGGTACTCTTCGCTGCCATTCCAAGAGCAGATGGTTCAACAAAGATTCCGTTTCCACTCCACAACATGTTGCGAACAGTAAGTCATACATAAATAATATTAGAAACTCAAATGCTAATAGATATAGCTTATTTTCCAATGAAAAACAGAATTATACAGCCCATTCGATGTCCGATGGAAACAGATTCCTTTACACAGTCATAGAATTCAGAATTTCGGGGGCCCCGAAAATGGCCACTGAAGTAATGTGGGCGCTCAATGTAAAGTGGGTGAGTAAGGTTCTTTAACTCCCAGTTTAAGCAAAACTTCTCACACGAAGATGTCACACACATCCCCTTTTACCACCGTTCTTGGCCCCCTATGCCTGATATATCTGTGTCGGAACGTGAAATACTACAAGTTCTAAACAACCTAAAAACCTCTAAAGCCGTGGGACCAGATGGTATTCTTCCACGAATCTTAAAGGAGGCTGCCTTAGAAATTGCATCAATCTTTAAAAGTTCCTGGACACTGGCTCACTACCTGGACTGGCGCTAACATAATATTTGCCCCATTTATGAGAAAGGTGACAAATCTATCCCCATTAACTATCAACCGACATCACTTGCATGTATTATCTGTAAACTCCTAAAACACATTTTCTGTTCAAATCTATCATCGCACTTGGAACTCAATGGAATTATTACTTCAAGACAGCATCCCTTCCGAAGACATCACAGCTGTGTCACCCAATTATGCAAAGTCATCCACGGCTGGGCGAGCTCCACTGATGCTGGCTTCCAAACCGACGTGTTCATATTGGTTTTGCGAAGGCTTTCGGCACCGTGCCTCGTGAAAGATTGAAAGCTTAACTTTTCCACTACGATGTAAATGGAAACACGCTCCGCTGGATTGACGCCTTCTTATGCCATCGTCGCCAACCTGTTTTTGGGGTCTTATGCATTGTATGCACACAAACCCCTAAGTCAGAGGCAGATCTATTGTAGATCTTAATTGTCAGTCAGTCAGTTTGTCGGTGGGTTTGTCACTTTGAGGACGAGATCACACGTGACAGATCTCCGAGAGCATAAATAGTCTGGTTTCTAGACTGGGCACTAGTAATTGTGAGTCATTGGGTGCTTACCATTTAGCCAAATAATCCGGATGGAATGATCGTTGCATAAAGGTAAGCGATTTTCCGAATTTAATGACCAACCGGATGAGAATGGCGCTTACCATTTACCACACAGCATTCCATCCCGCATATTTTACTCGATCTTTTGAGAAAGGGCCTGGAGACGGAAGGATTCTCACAAATGGTAAGAGCATTTCGCGAATTCCGTTCCGAACGGAAAAAGAGGACTACCTCTGGGTTGTCCACAATTTCCGAAACGATTTTCCGGAAAATTGCCTTTACATTTGACCTCAAACCGACATTTCCGGATTTTTTGGCTAAATGGTAAGCACCCATTGTTTTCAAGCGTCGGCCATTGCTTCTAGCGTGTTGTCGTCGTTGTGTATTAAATCAACACTTGTTTTCCCTGTATTGGGAAAATGTTGAAGAGATTCCCGTCGCAAATTAGTTGTGATTGTTAAAGGTAAGTTATTTTTGTTTCAAAATTGCCCTGTCGTGCTGTTTATGAATGTTTACATCTTGAAGTGACCAATGAGAATACGCTTTTTATTAACTGGAGATTGAAATTATGTACTTTGTATAGCGACCTTTAGCCGGTAATAGCAGTACAGCGATTTCTGCAACTCGCGTGTTTATGTTACTCATGATTGTTCAAAAGTTGTATTTTCAAAAAATATAGGTTGTTAAAAATGTGTTCAACTTCATGGGTTTGATTTTCAAAGTTTAAAACTCCGCAGCAAATTCGTTCCCAACCGCAGAAATTAGTTTATTTGTAAATCTGTTCTGCAAAAAGACACGTGTTCCCGCAAAAGTAGAGACGTTCTAGAAAGACAAAATTAACACACCTGTCAACAAACTTGAATTCCGCACAGTCACCGATAGCAGGAAAGCCTAGATTTCGTCATTTGAAAGAAGAAGAATAAAAACACCATCGGACACATTTGTCTTTACTGGTATTTTAGTTTACGAGGAAATATAACATCATGTTCGGAAAAGTCGCGGACCAAGGATACCATACTGTATTTCTTTATCTTTCATATTCTTCATGTACTTCACGATTTGCTCTAACATGCTTGTGTTCAATTTTTCCAAGAGCGTAGACACCTTGTGATGTTTTAGGACGACTTATTGCAACAAATATTTGACCATATTTAAAGCTTCTTTGTTTGTAAAGATGAAAGCTTATTACTATTTTACCATTGTCAGTCCTTTAGCCTGTGAGCAAGCTCTCTAACCACCCCGCAAGAGAGCTTGCTCGCAGGCTATCAGTCCTTATACTTTGTGGACAGTGCAAGCCCATGGCCCATGCTCATGTAATTGCAAACTGTGTTCTTTGTATCTCAGGTAATGATAGCTTATTAGGTCTTACTTTTATCTTTGCCAAGATGGGTTCAATATATAGCTACTACTTTGTTTTCTTTAGCATATATTGGGTGTTGCTATTATTTATCATGTCTTGTCCTGCTTTATCATGATCAAACTTAATGAATATTATTGACGGGCTTTGAGTATTTGGAGTGACATATATTTTGACTACTGTGCGAATCTGACCATTGATCAATCTATCTGAGATGTCAATATTAGCTGTAAGCATCAGTCTTGCCGTTTCTTTTAAATGAAGTTCATAATCAAGTCCACCAGTTTCAGATCTTCCTCTTGACAATACTCTGTCAATATCTTGTTTATTAACATTGTTAGGATATTGATCTGTGGCTTTCAGGGTAAACATAGCTTTAGGAATCACGGCTAATTTTAATGTACCAACTTTATTCATTCAATACAATGAAAGGGAGAGATACCAGAGGGGGTTATCCCTATACGATAGTATCCGCCCAGATGTTATTGATCTATATTCGATTTTTATGAGGGAGGAAAGCCGGAGTACCCAGAGAAAAACCCTCGCAGTCAGGTTGAGATCAACTGGAACTCAGCCCGCATACGACCTCGAGGCCAGAGAACCTGAGTCGCAGAGGTGGGAGGCATGGTTGATAACCACTAAGCCATCCTGACTCCCCTTTTGGAGCTTTAAAGCTGATATAAATCACCAAGAGTAATAATATTTATACCAGCAAAAAGCTGTGAGTTCTTAATATCAAATATCTCTTTTAGTCATTGATGAATATGGAGGAGAATAGTGTTACCAACCATTGAGATCTCATCTATTATTATTATTACGTTCAGCTTACACAGTGATAATCTCATTTGTGTTCTTTTCTGGTCAAATATTGCAGGTAGGAAATCACCCGTATTTTTAGATATTGCTAATGCTGTGTTAATGGTTGTACCATCAAAGTTTATTGCTGTTACTCCAGTAGATGCTGCTAGTAAGACTGCTGGTTTTCCAGGATTCATTGGAGCAATTGTCTATAGGTTTTTTAAGTATGGTAGATTGTTTTAATCAAATTACTTTTCCCAGCACCACCACCTCCAGATATTTCTGTTGGCTGATTATACATTGTTATTGCTGATGGACTGTGATTTTCAGTAGTTTGGGGATTTGTAGCAAGCGCTGAGGGTACTTGTTCATCTACTGATGATTCATCTTGGAATTCTAGTTGTATTTCAGCATTCTCTTGATCATTTATAGGGTCATATGAATGTATGACAGTGCCCTGCGGGTTTCTTAGCCATTCTAGTGCCTCTGTTACTACTAAATAGCTGATAGAGATGGTGAAGTGTGCAGCAAAAGTTGTCCTAATTGTGCAAATGGCAATAAGAGAAAGATTAGCAGTGAGTCAAAGCTGTAAAATTCTGAACAGGTCCTGAAATTTGAAGCATACGCAAGGAATCCATTTCAGTACTGCACTGTTATGGCAAATTTTCAACCAATCATGCATCGTAAAAGTGACACCGCAGTACCAAATTCTGTAAGGGCCAAATGGAGTTAAACAAAGCATAAGACCCCAAGTACGCATTGCGGACCTATTTTTATTAAAAGTGCTAAGTCTAAATGGATTCCTGTAAGCTCAGGCGTCCCTCAAGGGACTGTGCTCGGCCCTATCCTTTTCAGTGTCTTCAATAGTGATGTAGTGAACAATACGAACTCCCAGATCCGGCTATTTGCCGACGATTGTGTTTGCCATCGACAGATCCGCTCCCATGAAGATCATACTACTCTACAAAAAGATATTCAACATCTTGGAGACTAGGCCCAGTGATGGAATATGAGATTTGAACCATTCAAGTGTAAAATTATGCACATTTCAAGGAAAACATATCACAAGTCCCACCACTTATACTTCTTACAGGATATTGCCCCCTGTCACGCATACGAAATACCTAGGTGTGACTATCACTAAGGATCTACGATGGAACCGTCACGTCACTAGCATTACCTGTAAGGCTAACCAAATGCTTGGCCTACTAAGAAGGATTTTTTTTGCTTGTGATCCAGCAGTAAAAGAAGCAGCGTACATGAGTCTGGTCAGACCACTCATAGAATACGCCAGTAGTGCTTGGGATAACCACACTGAACAGCTCATCGCTGAAGCTGAAAAAATTCAACGTAGAGCAGCACGCTTCTTCCTTTCCGACTATAAACATTATGAGCCTGGTTCTATGTCAATGATGTTGAAAAAAAATTTGACTGGACACCTCTATGGACATACTAATTCTCGTCAACAAAGGCTTAAATAACCTGGCTGCCCTTCCCTTCCCGGTATCACTCCAGAAACTCACAAGGAGATCAAGACACACATTGTGAACACTATATCCCGCTATCAGTTCGTAGCAATTTGTATAAATACAGTTTCCGACCTCAAACAGTAGCTAATTGGAATAGTTTACTTCAATCTATTATCGAGTTTACTTCAATCTATTATCGACTTATCGACATCGTATTATTGTTAGTAATTTTAAACCGTTAGACTGCTGACACTGTGACGTGAAGTGAAGCCTCGAAGTCCACTTTATGCAACGGTTCACAGTTACATTAGTCGCATTTCATGGACAGTATTTACAAATATGGAAGTGCACATTCACAGCGTATTTAATAATGCATTGCTGTTAGACAGCAACAATTGCCACACTAAGAAGTAATTTTATTCAACTGATGATATATATGCTGTAATACCTATCTTGATTCAGCCTTCATTTCTCAGTTTATCATCACTCGAAAACGTCCTTTTCCAATAACGTATATTTTAAATTCGCTTTTGTTTCAGGTGGCTCACCGTATCCTGGAATACCCATAGAAAAGCTGTTTGACCTGTTAAAAACGGGATACAGAATGCAAAAACCTCAAAATTGTCCAAATAATGTGTAAGTTCCGAAAATTTAAACGAGTGCATAACAACAGTACGTCAAAACACCCTCTCAAGAAATGTCCACACAAAAACTGTAAAAATGTGCAAGGTTCAAGCGTAACACACTATGTTCTCACTATTTTTAAGTCAGTTGGCAAGTACGTGGAAACACATGAGTTTTATATTACACATCAGGTTCTCTGCAGTGAAATCTTAATCTTTGTTGTTTTCTTTCTCTAAACAGATATGATATAATGATAAATTGCTGGGATGAAAATCCTTGCAACAGAGCTTCTTTCACAGATCTTAGGAAACTATTTGACGCCATGTTGTCAACAATGACGAGCAAGGTGAGCTTATCTTGTCTTGTTGTGCCAAGAATGACTGTTGACTTAAAATAACTTAAAGTAAAGACTTCAGACTTGACACATGTTCCACTGCCGAACGAATTGCATTATCAGTGGCGGCGCCCATCAACCATGTCGCTACCTTCCCAGCCGAAAGTTCAGTTATTGGTTTATTTTTGAGCTTTCTACGTTCAGCAAGCTGCGCAATGCTTTTCAGAGCCTCGCATAAAGCTCTTCTGCGACTGAATTGTGTACTTAACTTTCGGTTTTCAGACAGACCAGCCGGCGTGCTTCGATTTGTGCTAAAGCCGAGGCTAAGGTCAAAGTGTAGTCGCAAGCAATGAGCACAACTCGTCGTTAAAAAAAAAGATCCTTTTTCACTCTCATCTCTTCACTCGAGACGTTCCTGCGTGCTTAAGATGAGAACGTTACTCTTTCGACAGAACTAACTGTACGAGAAACATTTATATATACTTTCCTTGTTTCGCTGCTTTAATACCAACAGGAGTACTTGGAAATATTGGCTCAATCCATTGAAGACATAGCTTGTGAAATGGAAACACCGATAACAGACGATTCTGATCTAAACAATGATGGTATAACTGAGTCTTCATGTTAAAAGCACCCACCGGGAGCAAGAAGTAAAGTTGGTTATGTCCTCGTCTGAGCCTTTCGATTGTGGAAAAATGAAGAAAAACGCTTAGGCGATCGCGATACGTGAGCAAGGTGTCCGTCACACATCCCTTTGTCGTCGGGAATATATACAAAACTGCTTGTAGCGGGCATGCTTATGCATCTGAAGTGACTACTGACAACATTTAATGTGTTCATCTCAAGCTGTTCAGAACTCGTGCTCAAATTTGGTGACCGGAGTCTACTACAATTAACGAGAAGGAGATAATTATATAATTATATAAAGGCACCTGCGGTTTTCACCTTTAAAACTTTTGAGGGAAACGATAGGTATAACAATGACGAATTTCTTTTTCTCGAAATGAAATACTTTAAATCACGTGACTCAACCGTCTGACAAGCTTCAATTACTTGTGTTAAATGCACTATTTCTTTAAGGTATACTGAGCATCCACTAGGACGCCGCCAAATGTCAAATAACAGTAAAAGTGCAATCTATGAGTAATCATTCAAATTCCTTTCGTCCAATACAGGTTTGACACCCTGATAAAAATTAATTGATACAGCGTCGAACTTTTCAACACAGCATTAAAAAAGATCGAAACATCAAATGATTGAAACTGAACGATTTCGTAAGACAATTATGAGTATGATAAGGCAGAGTTCTGGCGGCGTAGTACAGCTCAATACAGAAACGGAAATGGCGTTTTTCAGTATCGTCTGGTTGGCTTCCGTGGCTTCTGCTGTAGAACGAAAAGACTGAGACTACTTTCGCAGAAAGCTGTGAATACGTCCGCCTAAATGGCATCCTTGTTTTATGGAGTAGAAACGCCGCATTTTCAGACTTGAATTATTTAGCTCAAGCCACTAGGATATGAAAAGCGAATTTTCGAACAGCATAACTGTACATAAATGTGAAAAAAATAATAATTAAGTCCTCCTACCTTGCATTGTCATTTAACGGCAGTACAGATCTTACTATTCATATGTAACTATGTAAAGAGTAACGAGGTAATAGAAGCAACGACCAAAACAATGAAGTATTTTTCTTTTCTTTTCTTTTCTTTTCTTTTTTTTTTTTTTTTTTCTTTTCTTTTTTCTCTTCTTTTCTTTCTTTTTTCCCTTTCTTTTCTTTTCTTTTCTTTTCTTTTCTTTTCTTTTCTTTTTTCTTTTCTTTTTTCTATTCTTTTCTTTTCTTTGTACCAAGTCCCACAAAGCTTGATACGGTACACAAGTTGCTACGCAGGATTCCGAACCTACGACCTCCGAACACCGGTCGGATGCTCTTCCCATGGAGCTACAACAACTCCTGTGAACAACTACATGTTTTATATTTTGAATTTTGAGGAGACGTATGACATTTGAGCTAGACTGAGAGCAGTCTCTGTTTTGCTCTAAATCGGTAAAACGAACACTTCGAATTGGCTGAAACTGCGGGTCGCAAATACCGCGGGCGTTTGTTAGAGTGAAAACAGAGACTGCAATAGTTTCATATTGCGTTTTGGAACCCCAGTGACAGATTGACAGCTCTCATCATCCTGCCTGCCATGCCCATTTGGAAAATATTCTTGCGAGAATAGATGAGCCTTTTTTGCCGATAATTTATACGTAATGTTCGTTCGTCAACAAAACTTCAATACCGTGTAGCACTTTAATTTTGCGGGGTTTAATCTTTGCGGTTTAATCTGCAAAATTAAAGTCCCGAAAAAAATATCATGCTACACGGTAAGGGGATGCGCGATGATTCCAAGCCAAAAGGACAGCAACAAATAAAAAGCCGTCCATGTCGGATTTTACCCGCTTATGTACTGAGAGTTCCTTCGAAGTAATTTATGGCAATTTTCCATCCGAAAGCAGCGCCGTAAAGCCTTCAGAAGCCCAACAACCGAAGACATTGTACGTGAGCATAGATAGTATTTTTAGCGTCTCATGTCGGAAGGGTTTCCCTGAACTTTATTTTGGAGAAACTAAGTTGGATTTACTACATTTTAAAGTTACTCGCTTTCTCCTTGTGTGAAAGAGTAGCAACAGATGATCCCAGGATAAAGGAAGGGATGTCACCGAAGGAAGATTCAAGCGAATGTAATTAGCCAGTAATTCGCCACACGCCTAACAGTTCCAAATCAAAAGTCTTCAAGGCTACCGCAGATATGATGATGGAAGCAAGAATGCATGCTTGATATTTAATCCTTAATTTCTGGTGAAACGACAGTGGACAAACAATCGTTTTCGTAAAGCCAACTGTTGCTTGATTATTTTGGCCATCTTTGAATCGGAAAGGGACTTTATTTAAGTGTGTAGACGTTCTAGCGCTGAAGCACTAATTGGGGACACTGTAAATTGAA
>NC_090885.1:45276203-45278703 GCF_036669925.1 Montipora capricornis
GACGGAGAACTTGTGACGAATCGAACACCTTAAGTGGATCTGTGATCAACTCTGCACAGTCTTCAGGTAAAAAAAAATTGGAAATGTGACAGCCAAGAATTATTTGAAAGAAAGCTTGTCGTCTATTTTGTGCTTCATTTTTCAAGGAAAGGTTCTTCATGGAAACGGTTTGATCCTGAAATTTTAGTTTGTTTCAAAAAATTGTTCGCTGGAAAAGGTGGCCTTAATGAATTCATCATGTTTTATAATATGCGAGCTTAACTGCATAGTTTTTAAAGCAATAGTAAAGCATTTTCGTGTCAAAATGAGGTTAGCGTTTTTCTGTTGTGCTAACTTAATTGAATATAAATATACATTCTGCCTCGTGAGTTTGTTATTCTCTTTAACCAGCAATGGCGTCGAAAGTCATTGCAACGCGAATGGCGTTTTTGTGCATCTTATGTTGTTTGTTTCAATAAAATGTTTCGCTGGATATTTGTGATATTTTCTGCCTTTGTGAATTTTAATATCATGTTGTGTATTGAATTTTCGAGCTTAAGGTTGAAACGTGATATGGGAGAAGATTTTTAGTATTGCTCTGTAAGCAGGAAAGGTTTCATTAAAATAAACAGGTCTGTTGGAAGCGTGCTTGAGTTTCAACAAAATGAGCCCCAAAATCAGCAAAAATTTGTGACGCCGGTGAATAATAAAGTAGCTGCTATTTCCAAAATGATGGAATTACCTGGTGATAAATAGCCTCGTCTTGGAGAGTAAATTTTTGACTTTGCAGAAACAATGGTGGGTGATTGTGATCTTTGTTTTGAATTCGCTCATTTATTGTCAAACTTTACAACAACTGAACGGAAAAAAAAACTTGCAAAAGCCCGGTATCTTGCCATCATTTGACACAGCCCTGCTTCACTGTTTGGCAAGTAAACATGCCGCGGTAAATTAATCACGGCGCCCGCTGAATTCCGGCGATGTCACTTTCGATTTTGCAATTTACTTGAACGGAGCAAAAATCTCCCAAAATGTTTGTCGCTGATCGTAACTTTTTATATTCTATATTCACGGTTCAATATTAATGTTGTTTTCATGTCGCAAATATTTTATTCTCGATCGACCGTCCCGGAAACTTCCCTCTGCTCTTTTTAAAAACTGTGCATCAAGAGTTATTTGCTTTTTCATCAATATTTGTTTTGCATAAAGCAAGCTAACAAAATCTGTACCTTGCTGAGTTCGCATTTGTTAGCGTTAATAGTATTTTCGGTCAGATGCTTCTGTTTTTTATGTGGGGTTTATTGTTTTGGTCTCCCATCCTAACACCAACCCCGCTGAACAGAGAGTAACTTCAGTGAAGTTTGGTATTACAAAGCAGTCAGATGCTCAGAGGGCACACTTGTGGTGAAAAGAAGTTGTGCGGGAACTTGAAAATTATCAACATGTCAGCGATTTATTTGTGCAGCCAAAACGCACAATAACAAAATTTAACGTAGCAAGAATCTCCCAAAATGTTTGTCTCTGATCGTAACTGTTTATATTCTATATTCACGGTTCAAAATTAATGTTCTTTTCATGTCGTAAATATGTTATTCTCGAGCGACCGTCCTGAAAACTTCCTTCTACTCTTTCTAAAAACTGTGTATCAATATTTATTTACTTTTGCATCAATATTTGTTTTGCATGAAGCAAGCTAACAAAATTTGTACCTTGCTGAGTTCGCATTTGTTAGCGTTAATTGTATTTTCGGTCCAATGCTTCTGTTTTACGAAGGGGTATATGTTTTTGGTCACCCATCCAACCACTAACCCCGCCGGAAAGGGATTAACTTTAGTAAACTTAAGTATTTCAAAGCTGTCAGATGCTCAGAGGGCACGCTTAAACTTGTGGTGAAAAGAAGTTTATCAACATGTCAACCCAGAAGCCAATGTGTCTCACTTCCCCTTTATTTTCTTCAATCTTTCTGGGTTCAGTACTTTGCTAGTAACCACATGTCTTCTCAGGCTATTTACCCAAGACTTCTACCATAGCACTACAATGATAGACAATACCAAAACAATATCGTGCACTGTTAGAGCTACATATTACGCAAGGCCAGATCTGTTTCGTCGTACGAAACGTATGACTTCTTGGTGACCCCTTAACTGGTCTTAATGACCCCCCAACTTGAGATAAATTGTCTGGAACGGTGCACGTATCACAGGCAACCCAGTGTACCCTCACGGAGGGTCTAGTTACTAATAAAAGCGGCATGAAGGCGCAAAATAACCACGACTTACATCTAAGAATTCAGTTATTCTCCTCACTTTGTTCAGTACAGCTTTCGTTCTCGCATCTTTCAACGCCTCCCAGCTTCGCGAATGTGTTTTTGAATTTTGTCAACACGAAGGAGGCGTGACTGTGATTGGACCAACGAGACGATGCAGTCATGTCGTGAGACCTAGGGGAATAAAGAAATTTGCGGTTCACAAAACTACGGTCTGCCACCCCGGTAAGGCTCAATTTGTTATCAGCGGTCGAA
>NC_090885.1:45281203-45286203 GCF_036669925.1 Montipora capricornis
GATCTACCTTCTCTCTGGTGAATACTGTGATACTGTGACAAGTGTGGACTTCTTTCTCAAGTTTCCCTCATTACTGGCACCTCTGACGGGCCTGTCTCCGAGTACAGATGTCTCTGAAGAAACCGCTTAGTGACTTGGAGGCAAAAGTAAACGCTCTTCGTCTTAGGATAAAGAAGTGTGATGAGATCATTGCAAGTCGTGAAAAACAAGTCATCGATCGGCATCGTGAGTCTATCATCTTTTTAGCTGGTGAAATCGTTCAATTGAGCGGATCTATCGCGGATAGCAAGTTTTCTCAGGGTGAGTCTGAAGAAACAGTGGAGGTTTGGTCGGATGGTATTGAAAAGGATTTAAATATGACCGATTTAATCGTGGAAAAGCTCTGTGAATGCCTTGATACATTGTAAAGGAGAAGCATGACCTTGAACGTGAAGAAGTGCATGGGAAAGGCCTGGCTTATGAAAAACAGCTGCTCGACCAGAAGCTTGAAGCAGCCCTCAAGCAAAAGGAATTGGTGGAGAAAAGGTCAGTTGTAAAGCTTCCCAAACTCTCTATATGACCCCTTTTAATGGGACCGTAATCGACTGGGTACGTTTTGAAAACCAATTCATAGCAATGGTAGATTCTCAGAACGTTTCTCCGGTGACAAAGTTCTCACACCTTAAAGAACTATTATATTTGACGTCAAACCATCAGCTACTTGTGATCAAGAACATACCTGTAAATGCTTATTCTGAAAATGCGACAACCATGAAAACGGAAATGAAACCATCTTCAACTGAAACTACCGAAAAGCGAATGTCGTCATATACAGTTTTTGAAACGAAAATCAAAACTGATCAGAAGCTATTCCCTTCTTCAAACCGATCTAATGCTAATGCATGGAACGTAATACAAAACTGAAAAGAAAATTAAGATTGTCGATGTGAAATCATCCTCGACTGAAAGTGGAAAACTTAACTCGGAATTGCGCGAGGACGAATCTTCCTCTAGATAGCTATCACGGCATTGCTTCACTGAAGACTCGGAATCTGGCTTTGAATGTTGCTTTCGTTTTCCTTTCGTGTCGATTTTTTCTCTAGCCTTCACACCACTGCCCTCGTCTGGATAACCTTTCATAGACAAAATGGACTTCTCGCAAGTATTAAATGGTATCCACCTGCACAATGATTAGAGTAAACTTTAGTGCTCTAGTTGGCCTTGAAGTTTGTTCTTTGAAGCTGTTTCTCCCAAGCCGTCATTTCTTTGTTGGTTCGATAAGAATAAAATCTCAAGAAAGTGCTAGTTTGATCTGTCGATCTGAATATCGACGGTCAGTGTCGCATCCATACGCTCGAACGATTTATATTTCTTGAAATCCTACAAAAACCTCTTATTGAACGTTTCTAATCTCCCAATTTTAACTTTAGCTAAATCCTACAAATACATCTTTTTGAATGTTTCTAATCGCGTATTTTAACTTGAGCAGTGCAATCGACTGGTTTGTTTGCCCCCTGGCGATCCCAGAAGTCTTTGCAAATATAGGGGAAAAACGAAGGGGCCTGGGGACCGGCAACTCTTTCATTCCGCTGAGCTGGTAACTCTGAGGTTTATAAGAGCTCTTTTTGGTTTAGCCCCTTCTCCGTTTCTTTTAGGGGAGTGATTGAACAACACCCGGAGACGTGGAGCAAGCAATTGCCCCAGAGCGTGGCTGAGATTTTGCGCAGTTTGTACGTTGACGACCTGCTCTCTGGTGGACCGACTGTTACCCGCGCAAAGAAACTCAAAGCTGATGCGGTAACCATCTTTTCTGAAGGGGGGTTCCAATTACACAAGTGGCACACTCACCAGAATTAGAAGAAAGCTGTCAAGAGAATTTGGACCTCAGTGAAGTCACCTACGCCAAGCACAATCTTCTAATTGTGGAACAAAACTGCTCGGTCTCGAATGGGATAAGACAGCAGACATTATTGCCATAGCATTTCCTGAGCTAGACACAAAGCCAACTAAAAGAGCGATTCTAGGGAAGCTTGTACGTATCTTTTACCCACTTGCACTGGTTTCTCCCATAACCCTACAAGGAAAGGATGCATGTGAGCAGAAGGTTGCTTGGGACGCCCCATTGCCAGATGAGCTTCCCACGAAGTGGAAGCGCTGGGAGAATTCTCTACCTGGATCAACGAAGTAGAGCTCCACGCCTTCGGAGACGCTAGTTGGCACGGTGTTGCGGCGGCCGTCTATACTATTGTTCACCAAGATTCTGGTATTACACAAGGCTTAGTAGCAGCAAAGGCACGTCTTGTGAAGCAGCGCATGAGCATACCACGCCTGGAGCTGGTTACTGGACACATGGCAGCAAATTCCATGGAAAATGTTCGTCGTGCTCTAAATAGGGAGCTAAAGATCTACGACGACGACGTCGACGACAACGCCGCAAAACAGTGATATCATTGGTTAAAAGGGCATAAATAATCGTGCTGCACGTGCGGCACGGATTATTGCTCATAATTTTGCGGTTCTCTGCATGACAACGACGTGAAATCACCAAATTTTAGGTTTTGACGACAACGAGATCATGCAACAGAGAATCTTTAATTCTCTATTTTCACTCTGAAATCGCTCGTACCAATTTGTTTTTAAGGTACTTCGCCCATATTGTAGGACGTGAACGAGATGGAATAATCGCGAAAGATTAATAAATAATAGAGCAAAGTTTTATTTTGAGGTGACGTTTTCGTTGACGTCGCCGTCGTAGATCTTAAGGTCCCTAATAGCTTTCCTGTGACTTTTGCCTGCTGCTGGCTGGACAGTACGGTAGCACTACATTGGATTCGCGGAAGTGGTGAATATCGACAGTTCGTGGATAACCGCGTCAAGAAGATTAAAGAGCACCAAATTAAAGAGTGGCGAGGTGTGCCTAGCGATGGGAACCCTGCCGATCTTGGATTCAGTGGGCAATGCAAAGCTCTGGTGGAACGGTCCTGAGCGGCTGCAAGATCGAAATAAGTGGCCCCCAAGGCCCGTAACCACTCCCAGTCCCAAGTCTGCTGCCGAGTCTAAAGTTGTTCAAGACGTTTTGGCCGCAGTCACTGTAGAGGAGAAGCCAGATAAATTCGACCAATTTCAGAGCGAACTGATTTAAAGAAAGCCTTTCGAGTATGTGCTTGGATCCTCAGGTTCATTCGTAATTCCCGCGGACAACTGGGCTGCTCATCACTGTTGAAATTGAATCGCGAAAGGTCTGATCGATCAAAAGAATCCAAGCTTGCTGTTTAAATTCTGCCAAGTTCGCTGATTATAAGATGATCTTCAAACAAATCCGGTTATCCTACCCGACAATGCCGTTCTTACTGCTAAGTTCGTACAGAATACTCACCAACTTACCCCAGGATCCCATCACCCGGAGCCTCAATCTCCCATATAAACCCTTGGAGACAACCTTTGCCCACATCTTTTTATGTTTTAGACGTTCGAATTCCCGCGAATGCATTATGTCCAATCAGAACAAAGTTTTTGTATTACATCACAAGCAGTCACGCACCAGTGATCGCGTTCGTCTCACAAAATATTCTAAAAATAAAAAATTCGGGCAAAGGTTGACTCAAGGATATAGTCTGGATGAAGGCTCCGGGTGATGGGCTCCTGCTTACCCTTATTGACGGTCTGAGATTACCCATGGTAGCGGTACGGGAGGAATCCTGGGTTCCTGGATTGCGCAAGCTTGCCAAGAAGACAATCAAAAGCTGCTGGGCGTGCAAGCGTTTTCAAGCCGTAGCTCAAGCTATTCCCCCGCCTGGTTCACTGCCCAAAGAAAGAATAGAGGGGTCATCTGCCTTTGAGATTGTGAGTGTGGATTTCGCTGGACCACTGAAATATCGCCGAGGGCAACGATGTGAAATCGTTTGCTTCGGTGGCGGTTAAAGCAAAGTTCGGAAAGTTGAGTTGAGTTGAAAGAAAGCCCTACTTAGTCCTTTACGCTTGCAGTTTATCAAGAGCTTTACAACGTGAAGTCTTACCGAATTTGGAGACCCTAACCTTTCTCGGCAGCTTTAAACGCTTGATTTCTCGGAGAGGGAGACCTGCAAAAGTGTTCTCGGATAATGAAAGAACCTTTGTGGGAGCGGAAAGAATCCTTAAACAGGTCCAGAAGGACAAGAGCTTCCATTCTACCTGGCAGATGAAGGAATCAGCTGGTCCTTCAATTTGAGCCGAGGACCATGGTGGGGAGGCCAATTTGAAAGACTAGTCGGGTCCGGAAGACGTGGGTTGCTAACCTGGGAGGAGCTGTGTGATGTTGTGCTGGACGTTGAAATTCAGCTTAGTCGGCGTCCACTGTCGTACGTTGAAGAGGATGCTCAGTTAGCGCTGCTTACAACCGCGTCGTTCCTGTTCCAGAGATCTAATCAATTCCCAAAGCAACAACCGTGCAGAGAAGAAGATGTGGATCTTAGAAAGCGTGCAAGATATCTTATGGCTTGTAAGGATGCCCTCTAGCGTCGCAAGGGGAGCCGAGATAAACCATGTCCTTCCTCTTCCTTCCTTCTTATGGGAATTAGCATATGTCGTTATGGCGTCCGGCCACGTTTGAGAGGGCTCTGTCGTCTTACGGCGCTAAGATAACTATGGCTACAATTGGACAGGTAAAGGACCTTCTAAAGAAGGAACTTGAACCGCTTCATTCTAAATTGGAGACTATGTCTACTGAGTTCAGTAAATTAAGAGCATCAGGTCAGCTTTTCGCGGACAAGTATGACGATCTATTGAAACAAATCAAGCAGTCGAACGAAAAACTTCATCAACAGAGGACAGACTTGAGACTTGTCCTCTGTACCTCTACTATATCTTACTTTACTTCAATTATTATTTTTAATGGTGTTTTTTTGTCTCCGACCTCTTTCTATTTCCTCGCCTGTATCAAGTGTAACATCAATAGGTAACATGGAGGCCAACTAGGAAACCGAATGGTTTATTTGGCCACCATGCTCAAGCTCTTTTACTTAATACAATAGTAACATCGTCAG
>NC_090885.1:45291203-45313703 GCF_036669925.1 Montipora capricornis
GATAAGCTGGTGCCAGTGTGCCAGTGTTTCGAGTGTGGATGACACCAGGACACCCGGTGTTGTGGCTTCGTCTGGAAGAAGGTGTTGGTCACACCAACAAGAGCAAAACTCTAGTAGACGCTGTCCGTTGTCGTTGACCTTGCCAACTCCAAAGGAACCAAGGCAGGAGGGCCAGGAGTCTTGGTCGGCGCCCACCCTGGCATCAAAGTCGCCCAGAACGACGAGTTGTTCATTGTTGGGGATGTTCTTGATGACGACATTCAAGTTGGAGAAGAGTTCGTCTTTAGCCTCAGGTGTTGATGTCAGAGTAGGAGCGTAGGCACTGATGAGGGAGATTGGATCGGTGTAGAGGCGGAGAGTCAGCAGTCGTTCACATCCCTTGTCGCCTGGTTCAACCATCTTCAACAAGGTGTTCCTGACAGCGAAGCCCACCCCGTGTTCTCTACGATGCTCAGCGCTCTTTCCTTGCCAGAAAAAGGTGTAGTCCTTTTCTTTCAGCGTTCCAGAGTCTGCTAGACGAGTCTCCTGCAAGGCGGCGATATCTATCTTCAGTCGCAGAAGCTCATCGTTGATCACGGCGGTCTTTCGTGCATCACTAGTGTTCTGAAGATCATCAATTCCGGTAGTCATGGTGCGGACGTTCCAGGTTCCCAGTTTAAGAGCTGGTCTCTTACTTTTGCTTGTTCTTGTTTTGTTATCTTGCTTGGTGCGGATGTTGCGGTCTGCTTGTCGGTTGTTACCTAATCCCCATGCACCCAATGAGGAAGACAGACCGTGGCGGGACAGCAACTGATTGACCGGGGGCTGCCCGGCTTAGGCGGGCGGTAGCTGTCAAGTGAGATCCGAAGATCCCTCCTACCGACGAAAGCGACCCCTCGCGCCACGCTCTACGCCAATCAAGCATTGTGGCTTATAACCGGTGACTGCGGCTTTCCGTGTTGGTTCGACGCTGTAAGGCTAAGCTGGAGTGTCCTCTCCAGTGCAGAGGCCAGGGCAGAGGGATAAGGAGGACCAGCTCTTGCCCAGTTAGCAGGACCCCCCTCTCCACGGCGATGACTGGTCGGGACGGAACGGCAGGACCGGTACGGTCCGGGGCCATTGACGTCGCAGGAGTTGCCAGAACGAGATTGATTACAACGACGAACTGCCTATGGGACTCCAGCTCCAGATTTCTCCTCGAGGTTAACTCCTGAAGCCTTTTCTCTAAAGAGATATTAGCCGCAAGGCAGCGGAGGTTTTTGACAGAGTTTTCCTTCTCTGTATGCGGCAGGTAGCACAGGGTAGCATGATACCTGTGGCAGGAGCGACCTGACCTGACCTGGACCTGGATCTGGACCTGGCAAAACGACTACTGGCAGCCATTTTGTCCATCGAGGTGATTATCGGCTGATAATTCGAGATAGCGAGCCAATGAGAGCGCGCGATTTTGTATAATCACCTGTGTATTTATACTAAATATAATTATGACAGGAAATTAATTAACAAGTCATACTGGTAATGTACATGGAAATTTTACAATAGATTTTGCTTACTGTATGTCCTTGATAAGTGCTTATCCAAAATTTGATCACAGAGAATTGTAATTCTTTTATTTTGACAATTGGGTGCATGTCACTGTGAGTATTTAAATTACAACAAATGGTATATTTTAAATATTTGATTCTCGTGCTATGGATTCATTAGGCTCGATTTCCGCCGCTAACTCGAGTTCGGGTATCCTCCCCGAGAAGAGACGGCTGGACGCGTGAGCGATAGATTGTGTCTGTGACGTAAATTCAAAATATAATTTATGCCAAGTTAATAGTTGCGGGGAAATAGCATTAGACATCCCAAAAACAGTGATTTTAAGAAAACAGAAATTACATAACAATGCTTAAAACGTCTGTGCGAAGTTTCCAGATGATACGAGCTTGAGTTTGTGGTTAAATGATCGATGTGAGTTTGAATTCAACCGGCGAATCATCAACGAAATCTTCGGCTGCCTTAGCTCTCAGTCGACCTCTTCGGCCCCCTCGTTTTGCCAGCAATAAACTCAGCAGTACTTTCAACTGATCTTGAGGAATTTTACTTGCTCTTACATTAGCGAAGTATGAGGAGAAAATTGCAATAGCAATGGATTTGAAAACCGTATTTTGACCTTGGCGCCAACTGGAAAATCAGAGAAGTTTGCGAAATCAGGCGGTAGAAGACGACACAATTCCCATTCTCCAGCTTCTCGAACACTTTTCGTTGTCGCAATCTTGGATGTTTCCTATCTTAAACCACTGTAAACCTCGAACAGGCCGGGTCAAAGAATACCTTCGCAGCCAAAACATATAATTTATGCCAGACGGATTTGTGCAGGCGAGTTTCTGATTGGCGGAGATTAACAATGGCTCACCTCACGAGTCCAGCCGAGATTTCGGGAGTGAGCGCTGGCTTATTTCCCGAAACAGCGGCTGGTAATCGAGCCTATGGATTCATTTGGCGTGGCCATCCTCAAGCAACTTGTGTACTTCTGAAAGTATTTTCAAGTGGCGAGATATAGTGCACATCTTCACGTGTCCTGCACGTGACAAAGTGACCTTTACGTGCACCACTGCACGAAAGTTTGGTCATCTTGGAAAGATGTTTTCACATCTCACCTTCGTTTCTCTTTCATTTTTTTTCTGCAAAAGATGTTTCAATGAGTCATTTCGTTTCATCTTAAACCGTTCAATTAGCGTTTCCTTTATTAAACACTGAGCAAAGATACCCATCGATCAACAATGTGCTTAGCCATTTTGGAATAAATACACTATTTTCCATGGTCCAGTGATCATTGTCACCACCTACAATGAAGATAATCCGGGTCCGGATATTCACCACATACACATTCGAACATCACGAGAAGCGCAATGTAAGACCGATGTAAGAAGGACATACTTCTCTTTCTTTTCTTTTCTTTTCTTTAGTACTAATGAAATAACCTAGGAATACCCAAATATAGAGAACATGATCCCAGCAAAGGTAAGGCACACCCGTCATCCACATGGAACTAAGAGTTTGGAGGAAGGGGTGGGGGGGGGGATCCTGACTTTCTAACTCAGAGTTTGAAAGGGAACGAGTGCCACTTTGGAGTGCAGGATACATGAAATATTACATAAATTTCGGAATGACAGGAGCGCCTCAACTGAAACATAGGAAATAATTAGTTATTAAACATGCCACATTCAACATAAACACATTTATTTCATTTCCTAGATTGCCTTAAATAGTTGTTAAAACAACATCTAGCAGCTTAGGATTTACCATATCAAGTTGGCATTTGTCCTTTTGCAGATAAGGGTACCATGGTTGGCGTACTCTAGTTTAGGCCTGAATGAGCCACATATTACGGATTTGGATTTACGTATGCATTGTGCAGAAGTATGCCAGAAATTTCACTTAGTTTACGAAGGATCTGTTCATGTCTGTTTGGCACTTGAGGAGGTCTGTGCATTGTGAATTGACTATTTTAAATCCTGATATATTATACTACCCAAGAATAAACGACGAACTCTATCGAGAATATGGATATTAAGATTAAATGGTGTAGAGGCAATATTTAAAAGGAGTAACAGTGGTCCTAGCACGGTGCCCCATGTAACTCCTGAGCTTACATCACATCAGTCAAATGTAATGCCCTCCATGGTCAGCGGTCATTTTTTGGGTTTTCTGGGTCAGGAACTCCCTCACCCAGGGCAACAGACAACCATTATACCATAGTGATATAGCTTATGAAGTAACCTTTCCTGTGGTACCCTAGTAAATGCGTCAGAGAAATCCAAGCAAATGCACCTCCTGATGGCCATTATTTACTATACTTGCTGGGTGATGCAATGCTGCTATATTTATATATATAAATCGATACAACAAAGGAAATGAGTGAAAATGTGTTCAGCCGGGAATCGAACCCGGGTCTCCTGGTTACCGGTCAGATGCCTTACCACTCGGCCACTGAACCAACCCCGCCATCCAGCCGAATTGGAAGGACCTTTAAATGGCAAGCTCTGAGGAGAATCGCACATTTTCTGCAGTGAGGATCGCGTCACTATGCTCAAGTTGATCAGCGATTCACAGTAAATTTCCCCCTATATATGAAATGATTGTGTAAGTTTGAGCGGGGAAATAACAACAACTAACTGCCTCATTTACCTTTGGATCACCAACCTATTCCCTTCAGAAGGCGATTCACAGTGATTTCTGACAAGTATTAATTAGTAGTGTAGGATGGTGATCCAAAGGTAAATGAGGCAGTTAGTTGTTGTTATTTCCCCGCTCAAACTTACACAATCATTTCATATATAGGGGGAAATTTACTGTGAATCGCTGATCAACTTGAGCATAGTGACGCGATCCTCACTGCAGAAAATGTGCGATTCTCCTCAGAGCTTGCCATTTAAAGGTCCTTCCAATTCGGCTGGATGGCGGGGTTGGTTCAGTGGCCGAGTGGTAAGGCATCTGACCGGTAACCAGGAGACCCGGGTTCGATTCCCGGCTGAACACATTTTCACTCATTTCCTTTGTTGTATCGATTTCTGTTCCCATCCTACACTACTAATTAATACTTGTCAGAAATCACTGTGAATCGCCTTCTGAAGGGAATAGGTTGGTGATCCAAAGGTAAATGAGGCAGTTAGTTGTTGTTATTTCCCCGCTCAAACTTACACAATCATTTCATATATAGGGGGAAATTTACTGTGAATCGCTGATCAACTTGAGCATAGTGACGCGATCCTCACTGCAGAAAATGTGCGATTCTCCTCAGAGCTTGCCATTTAAAGGTCCTTCCAATTCGGCTGGATGGCGGGGTTGGTTCAGTGGCCGAGTGGTAAGGCATCTGACCGGTAACCAGGAGACCCGGGTTCGATTCCCGGCTGAACACATTTTCACTCATTTCCTTTGTTGTATCGATTTCTGTTCCCATCCTACACTACTAATTAATACTTGTCAGAAATCACTGTGAATCGCCTTCTGAAGGGAATAGGTTGGTGATCCAAAGGTAAATGAGGCAGTTAGTTGTTGTTATTTCCCCGCTCAAACTTACACAATTATATATATATATATATATATATATATGTATATATGCAACTCTAATGATTGGCAAATAAATTTGACAATATTTGAAAAACTCAAGATTACAATGATATAAAACTAATAAAATTCGTACGAAATATTTAATAAATATATACAATGTCAGCTGAAATTAAGGTGACGCGTCCCATTTCTTAACTGCGTAAGGGATAAAGCTACTCTGGAAACGTTTCGTGCGACATTTAAGTAGTGGAATTTTCCTTGCGTTCCGGAAAGAGTAGACAGATTCAGTTATTGGAGGTAAAACATCATTGATTAGGTCTTCAGGTCGCATTATGGTCTTGTAAAAACGACGACAAAGCTCATCTCTGCGCTCTTGGAGGGTGGATAGTTTCAGATGAGCGATCTTTGTAGCTCGTTTCTGTATTTGTTCAAATTCGTCAGACAGGGCATTAGACAGTGAAGAGTGCCACGCAGGACACGCATATTCAACGACGGGTCGAATAAAACAGCAGAAAACAGAACAAAGGTCTCTAAGAAGCACAACACTTCGCTTCAAACACCGTAGAGCATGGAGACGTTTACTTGCTTTCTTGCAAATAGTTCCAACGTGCAAGTCCCATTTAAGATTAGAGTGAATCGATATTCCTATGAGTTCATGGGTTTCAAAGTTTCTTCGTTTGTGCAGAGCTCTCAAGTCTTACCCATTGAGCGTGATTCTCACGCATTTCGATGCAATCTCACGCTCTCACGGCGACACGAGCATTTCTCACGCATTGGCATTTTTCTCGTAGGTAACTTTACCTTTTACCCTTTCAAAAGTGCTCATTAGTTCTGAATTCGTTCCTTCACTGGCACTGAACTTGACATCTATTTCTTCTCTCCTTTTTCGTAAGACACAAGTGTCTCTGCTCTCTTTTTTTAACCTTGATTTTGTCCGCCGCTCACTTTTTTTTCTCCGCTCTGTACGGGTCCGCAAATTATCCCCAAACTGCACCGCAAATGATCCCAAAAAAAAGTAAGGAATAGCATGGAGGGTGGAATTGTCTGGAGAGAGAATTAATGCGAAGAGCGCTTATTTTTATTAAAATCACTTTAAATCCATGCTCACAACAGGTTTCTGTCTCATTATAGTTTTCCAAATAGACTGAATTTTGTTTCTTACCACGCTGTTATAAATTTGCCACACCTAATTATCGGATACAACCATCAAAAACTAACTTGAACGCAATTCTTAACTGATTGATACCAGGGGCCCGTTTCTCGAACCCTGTGAGCAGTCTCGGGTCTGCCAGCGGCCTCGATTCAGGGACATTTCGTATTGAGCATGCATGAGTTAAAATTTTAAATGTATTCTGGTGTCAGTCACGCGTGACCGATAACTGCAAAACCACGAAACCAAAACAAGAAGTCGGGATATTCGAACAACTCTAGCAAACGAGAAACGGGCCCCTGGTATAAATTAGTTAACAACTGCGTCCAAGTTAGTTTTTGATTATTGTAGCCGATAATTAAATGTGGCAAATTTGTAACAGCGCGCTAAGAAACAAAATTAAGTCTTTCTGGAAAACTATAATGAGGCAGAAACCTGTTGTGAGCACGGATTCAAAATGATTTTAAAGTATACCCTTCCACACCAAAGTGGCTACCGCTTCGACCGTTGATAACAAACTGAGCCTTACCGGGGTGGCAGACCGTAGTTCTGTCAACCGCAAATTTCTTTATTCACCTGGGTCCCGAAATGACTGTATTGACTCAAGCTTTCATTGAATTAACATGCAAATAAACTTTGTTCTCGTAGGATATTGTGCTTCGAATATTTTGTGGTTGGACTTACTGAAGCCAGTGAAATTTAATTATTAGCATCTGACACTGATCTGAGAGAAAACAGTCATGTCGGGAGACACAAGGGGAATAAAAAGATTTGCGGTTGGCAAGCAACGAAAACAGGCTTGACAACTACAGTTACGTTCGCGATGAGCCTACTACGTACAAGTCCTATTAACAATAAAAGCGCTATGTTCGTTTGTTCACTACGGCTTTCATTCTCGCATCTTTCAACGCTTTCCGGCTTGGCGAGTTAGTCAACACGAAAGAGGCGTACTGGGAACAAACGTTTGCGCAGTACGTTGATGGTGGGTTGGGACGAAAGTTCAATCTTTGTCAATTGATTGTGATGTGGAATTGTGACCGTGGGAACATTTTATCCAGGAATATAATTATTTGACTTTAAATTGGTGGCACCTGAGAAGGAATGATTTCCGTACAGGTCCCTACATGCATGCACAATAAATTAATTATACATTCGGGCTATTGTTTTGAAGAACAATACGTACACCCAAGGGAATCGAATATATACATGGCTAATTTGTACTTACGGTATAAATAACTGAAAATGGACCCTTTTTTCTCTCCCTCTCGCTGCCTTTCCCTTTCTCCCTTTCTCTCTCTCTTCTTTGCCCACATCGCTCACACCGTTGCTCTTTTTTGTCCCAGCTTTCCTGTTTCTATCCCTTCGTCCTGTCGTCCTTTTTCCATATCCCGCTCGACGTTTTCTTGTATTACTCACAGCTTGCCTTGAACTCCAACCCGCTGTAAACCTTTGGATTACTTGACCACTGAGCTAACATGTCAAGTTGCTAATTCACACCTTGAAAATGATATTTATTTTGAATTCTGGCTGACTACTTGCATAACAGTTATAAGTAATTATATACACGTGCCGTGCCGGGCACCTACAATCGAGCCTAGAACTCGTAGGTTACAGTTCAGAGGTCCCTGTTTTACAGGAGCCCATCACCTGGGCTCCTGTGTTTTACTAATCTTGAAACAACCCCATGCTTTTAATAATACTAACCGTAACTCTAATTACCACTGAAGACACTGTTTAGGCTTAAGGTTAGTCCCTGTGATAGTTTTAGGTTTATCCAGCTTGCTGTGATCTCTGCTCTTCCTTCATGCCAAGTTTATTGCAGGGAAGAGTTTACCACGCTCCCAGTCTCAGTGCATCCTTCATGGGAAACTTCAATGCACGAGTTCATTGCAATTAAAATCGTTCCCGTTTCCCTTCTTTTGAAGCAAACTAGTGTATTCAGTCGTAATATTAATCAAGATGGCTACCGAAGTAATAGCGTCAGCAAAGCGAGATTTGAACGTTTGGAAATTGTCTCAGTGGCACCCAACGTCAATTTTCGGGAAATATCTGTTCGGAAGACGATTTGAGATCTACAATTTTCGGAACATTTGTAAGTAAAATTTCTTGCTTGCCTGCCTGTCCTAGGATTTTTGAACATCAAAAAAATGGTATAATTGCCCATGTTTAACGGATTTTTAACCTAAAAGGGTCACTTAGAATTTTCGGGAGCTTTTTTTCTGGCTGAAATTTTCGAAAAGGTAGGTTTTGATCCCTATAATTTTCGAATCACTCGGCTTTCAGCTAGGAAATCTGAACAGATGAAACATTTTTAGGGAACAAAAATATGCCTATATCTACCGCTTAAATACTAAAATACCGTTAACAATGCTATGTTTAAGTGGTTTAGAACTATATTCTCGTTGGGTGCCCCTGTTGTCTCTGCTTCAGTATAGCTGATCCCAAAAGGTGCATAGAGTGCGTAGAGTGGTGCAAAGAACACAATTTACTTTCGTAGTCACTGAAATGTCCAAAACCTGTGTGGAAATGCAGTCAGTGGGCAAAGACAAAGTGCATCGGGAGATTCAATGTTCAATGGATAACCTTCAATCCGCCGGAACTCGTGATTTCTGGGAGTGAGCTCTCCTTGAAAAAATATTAGCCCTAGCGATCGGTGGCCGGAAAGCTTACGATTGCCTACAAGACGAGGGCTAACATCATCCCATAGTTAACAATCGCGTAATCTTCGTCGACCAAGACAAACGAGCCCACAGCGGGGCATTGAAAAGACATGGTGCTGGTATGCCTCTTACAAGAACGTTCATGGATCCCTACCGAAGTTATGCACTTGAAAGCATCATTGAGGATATTTCGTCGATCTCCACAAAGAGAGATAAAACGCAAAAGCGCACTAAATACACCGTTCGTGATCTTAAAATGCCGTGCCTTATACAGGAAAGGAAGAAAAAACACAATTTACAGTGCTTCGGCAAATTCGCAAACAACTTCACGAAAAAAAAGAGCAGGTAGCCACTTGATCTGTTTGTTATGTATAAGAATCTGAATTCTATATTACAACGATTGCTTGAAAACGCCTCCCTTTCGCTTATTCTAAAATTGAAAAATAGCTAAAACTGCAGGATAAGTGTCAAAATTGCAGGAGAAAATGTTCGATTTTCCGTATTTCAGTCTAAGATAAAAGAACAAAGCGCCACAGTCCTAAAGGAAGTCTATTGTTATCGCTATTGTTTTCTTGAAGCAAAGGAGCGCATGCATGATAAATGAAGTAGGGACCTGTGCCGAAATCTTGCCACTGAGAATTTAGTCTCCAGCCTTGGGATTTTATTATACCGTTCACAACCACGAAATTGAGAAATGGCTCAAATCGCGTCGGATCTGGAAAATAACCACACAGGAAGGAAGCTACCCACGATGGCAATAAGGTTTGGCTTTTTAATAGAGAATTTTTTCATCTAATTACCTTCATAAGCTTTTTATCGGGATACCCATTTTTGTCGGTTATGCTCACACTGAGCTTGGGGTGCCTGTGGTTTCAAAGCACATTGCAAGAAAAACATTCCGAGACTATTATGGGCAATTCCGTAGGCCCGCAATACGTACAAACTAGATCCTACAAAATGCCAATGGCAACATGAAAGCTCTCTAAAAAATTCCTTTATTTCGTCTTTCCTTTGGCTATATCTCAAAAAGGAATTCGGTGACCTCCATTTTTATTGTAGAATGGCAATAAGTAATCCGAGATACAAAAATTCATTGGAGCCAATTCAGAGCTTTTAAAGAGAGCTTTCCATGGTAACCTATTACGTCATAATAGTGGGCGCATTTTGTTAAGCAATAATTGGTGTTTCATCAGGTAATAAAACATTTTTGTTACGTGTTACAGTATACCTTGCATACGGAACCCGCGCCCGCAGTGCAGGTGGTAGTCAAATACAGTTTTGACGACTTCTTACACTTAATTCGAAAATAACAGACTGAATTCGTCTCAAATTAGTAAGAAAAAAGCACAACAGCACAACAGCTGACGTTTGAATCGCCCCTCGCTGGCAACCCAGTTTTGGCGCCAAAGTTTGTTGACAAAAAAGTTGCCACAAAATCTTTTCAATGGTTTTCTGGTCCTTTAATTTCGAACAATTGACGTGACGTCGGATAGCACAGTTTTTCCCGCTCGTTGGATTCTGATTGGTCAATTTAAATTTCAGTAGCTCTCGCCGTATGCAAGGTAGCAGTTGTGACCCTTCTAAGAAGAATGTGTCTTAAAAGTGGTGAAACGTGTTTCAGCTACTTTAAAGAATAGAGCAACATCTGCATTTCTCCTCTCATTAAGGACGTTCGTACCCCTTGCTACTGCGCATTTTTTCGCGCATGTCACGCACACGTCATGCATCGCAGACCACGAAGGTAAACAAACGTGGCATCGAGCCAGTGTCTGATCCACCCTAAGGCAAAGGGTCGCTTGTTGCATCATGGGACAGTTGTGGACCCAGGTCTTCTCGGAAATGTCAAGCAATGACGCAGATCACTTCCTTTCCTGATTTTGTCCATTTTAACGAAAAACAAAAAAAAATCGGTACGTGAGAAGTTACGAATATTTCCCCTTTTATGCTCTCGTGCGACCAAAGTTTTCTTTGTTAGAGTAATATGTATCGTTTTTCAAGGTCTATTTTACCTCAGAAAAAGACATCCGCTGCAAAAGTTTATTTAGTTAAATTAGTTTTGTTGAACTGACTACGTTTACCTGATCTAAATTTCAATAATGTAGCGTTTTTTTTTTTTTGTTGCTGAAAGTTGTAAGGTAAGATCGTCGTAAAATAGCGCAAGCTTCTAAACATGCACCAGTATCACGAAAACGAGCACGGTGACCCCCATTTTTTTTTTTTTTTTTTTGCCTTTTTGGCAAAAGTAGATCATTACCTTTCTGCGTGACAAGTTTGGAAAAAATCTGTACGTGGGAACATTTTGGGCGCGAACGTCCTTAAGTCGTACTCATTAGTCTAAGAATGTTGGAAATGCTGTGCTAGTAATGGAGACAACTATGTTTAAAATGCAAGTGGACAGGTTATCAGGGCCTCCAGCTTCGCTTGGCTCTTAAAGGGTTCCTATAATGTACTTCGCCTCCTTCACATAAGGGGCCTTTCCCTTTAGTGAGTCCATGTTGCATGAAGCCGGATTTACTGTAACCTAACATGAAAGGAGATATAATTTCAATAGAGGAGTGAGAGGTGAATATTTGACTTCGGCGGTTGAACTAACCGCCGAAGTCAAATATTCACCTCGCAAAATAGCGCTTAAAACAGCACGGTACTGCGAAAAAAACATGACATATCACTAAGTTAACATTTTTTTCAAACTTGCATTGAATCATTTGCTTTAAATCCAGCATATTGGAGCAAATTATAGCCACCGTATTGGGGTGTCTCAAAAACAAAGACCTGAGACCCCGGCCCGCCAAATCTCAAAAACTAGGACCTAAGACCCCGGCCAACTCTCAAAAACTAAGACCTAAGACCCCGGCCAACTCTCAAAAACTAAGACCTAAGACCCCGGCCAACTCTCAAAAACTAAGACCTAAGACCCCTGCCAAATCTCAAAAACAAAGGCCGAAGACCCCCGCCAAATCTCAGAAACTAAGACCTAAGACTTTTAAAAGAATGTTGACGATGATGGAGAAGAATACATTCGGATATTTGATACTTGATCTTCGTGGAATCTAAAGTACATAAACGTTTTGAGGCTTTTCCAAATCACGGTCTGTAGATTTAGAGCAACGTAACCTCCCTCGTAGCTTTCCATGGAACAGGAAGGGGCATGGAAAGTCTAGAGAAATGGTGAAAGGAAACCCTGGAAGAGGTTAGGTTTATGCACATATCGCGATGAGAATCCGCCGTGAAATTGTAATCGTAAGAACAAGATCTTTCCTTAAATTTATCTGGTTCAAAAAGGTGCTTTACTTCACTATGCTGCCATTTTTAAGAGAGATTGAATCGAACGAGCATTTTACATCTTACACTTTGGTGGTATCCGGTTCAACAGAGAGGGGACGGTAAGTTTACTGATTAAAATTTTTGTCTCTTTCGATGGTGTTTTCTTCGCAAACGTGTATGAACACAAATGAAAGAAAATTTCAATGAAAAAGCATTTTAATTTTTTTTTGGAAAAAACGCGTATACTTTGCTAGCAGTCATCACTCCGAAATTTCAACATCGTTATCAAGAACAAATGTCACAGTTGTATTTGTCCATCACTAACAATTGCCAAGATGGGGTAAGACTAAGTTGAGGAACTACATACCGCGGAACCTGTGGAACCTTGAAAAATGGCTGGTTTTTTTGAAACCACATGGTATAAAAGATGAGATTTACGTAATGTTTATTACATATTACATATCGACAGTACTCGCCGATTATCGCGTTCCAGGCGCCATTTCTAGCTGTACATGTTATCTGCGTATTTGCATTCTGATAACTGGTGGATTGCGTGACAAGTCACAATCTACCAACTTACAATTTACAACCTCAAAAGACGACCCCGCTTGGTTTGAGGAATTTAGGCCTTTCACATAAATATACTTGAATCGTGAGCGTATATCCTACATTTATTTATCGCGGAGAAGAATAAAATGAAAGTCAATTTTTCGAAATATCAACTTTTACACAGCGGTAAAAACATGAAGCCGAAGCAACGATACGTTCCTTCGTCCATTCATGTTGCGGCATGATAAGTCTTTCGTCTGAAGACCTTCTAAAAACAACAACAACGGAAAGTCACCGGAAGCAGGGAATTGAGCAGATGGTCATTGTTATCGTGACTTGTCACGCAATTCTTCAGTTAATCGGCTAACTTGAGGCAGATGGTTCAAATAGGCAGATCCCAGCTAGAAATGGCACCTGGGAGACGATAATCGGCGGGTACAGTCGATATTTTACAAATATTAATGTAAATCTCATCGTTTTTATCGTGGGGTTTCAATAAAAACAGTACTTTCTCTAGGCTCCGCGGTTCCGCCGTCTGCAGTTCCACAACTTAGTCTCACCCGACAAGATGCTTTGGTATGAAAGTTAACAGTTCTCAAACGGAAAATCCATTCTTAACAGAACTGGCTGTGGTCGTAGAATGCATGGAACTGTAGGGGTCCTGTTCAGTTTTACAACAATGTTTCACATACTCAATGTATTACACTGAACAATAATCGCTTATTTCGTTTGAGTCAGTTAAGATACCAGTTTCACGCTTCTACTGTCGGGAATTTCACGGCTTTTTACCCTTGAAAACCAAGCCCATCCCGCAGCACATTCAAGTGAGATTGCTTCAATCTCTTCATAACTTGATTGGGAATTTCAAGAAACGTGTTATTAAAATAGGGAAATCTCGCCAGAGTGCAGCTTCTTTTCACACAATAAACCTTGGTTGTGTACTTTGCAGAGGGTAGTTGCTGTCCTTTGTTGTTAGGATCTGGATACACCCAACGCTCCTCGTGCTCAAGCAGTATATCCAGAGGTATGATGAATTTGATCGCTGGAGTCGGTCATGAAGAAAATAGACCTACACAGTCCTGCTTTATTTCTTTTAGAGCATGTGCAAGTGGTACTGATTGGGGTGATTCAACTTCTCCTTTTTCTTGAAAAGAACATCCACATCTCTCGATTGATTTATTGAGTTTCCCTTTGAATTGTCCTTATACCAATGCGCAACACATATACTCCATTCATATCGCACTTCATGTCATCCCTTTTCGTGGCATAATTTCGTGAATTAATGGAACCAAAGGACACAATCTCTTGCACTTTAAGGGGTATGGTCACATCGTGCTATTTTGGAGTCCATGATGAGTCTTATTGTTTCTTGTGCAACATATCGTTTTGCTTTACCACTTTCCAGGATTGGATTGGTTTCATCTTCTTTCCAGAACTTTTGAGAAGTCAAGGCAGGGTTACCCTATAAGGAAAAAACTAAATTACGTAAGTGTCAAGCAATACATCACATGTATCGTGTGAGAGACATGGTGTATAGTTTGGTATTGGCGTCGATATAAATTGTCCCAACACGTCGTGACGCTGATTGTGACATAAAAAAAAATTGCATCGCACGATCTGTAAATATCCAATGGGGAAACTGATTGTGGACCTCAGTAGCATGGCGAAATCACCTGAAGAAATGCCAACTGTTGGTCATCATTTCCCTCCACTCTTTGCAAGCGCTAATTTCTTTTTACGTCAGTCGCAAATTGAGAGAGGCTCTCAAATATTCGCTTACCTGTGATTGACAACTATTGGAAAAGCTGACAGCCAAACCCTCCTGTTGACTGTCTGGGCTATGAACATCTTTCCTGCTTATGAGAGTGCTTTGAAAGCTGTAACAACATTTTTGGCCAAGCTTACTATATGAGGACGTTCATCACACCAAAATTTAAATATAGTTGTTTGTTATTGGCCCTCACAATAAACAGGGAACAACCGGCCATTTGTGGTATCAGGTTGCGGTAAATTATGCACATGTATTCGAGTGCTGGGATAGTTTTTATCCGGTGAATTGCAAGGTCGGTACTGGGTTTGAACCAGGTGCAGTGAGACCGAAATGGAACTCAGTGAATTTCTGGCTTTACTTCAATGTAAGAGCCTGTTATTTGTCTTTGTTTCGTTTGCTTGTGTTGGGGTGTAGTTGTTCTTTCATAATTCAGTTATTGTCTTATGCCATCCGTGAGTTAGAAGAAAGGTTCGACAGCAAGCAGGAACCAAATTTTGTACATTTGCACAATTTCCCGAAGATTTAGTGATGTGTTTGAGCAGTTCGCATAAATGACGAGTAAGAGAAACCCGGCGGTCCCAACAATGAATTTTACTTCTTTTGCGTCAAGGTTTGTGGAGTCTCGAACTCTTCCGGTAAACGAAATGGTCACGTGAATCCCATAACCCGGTTATTTCGTGCGTGACTGTTGAAGTCTAGAGAACAGTTTGAGAGTGTTTTAGAAGAAAGCAATGAAAAGCCAAGTTTCCATTTTGTTCTGCTCTATTTAATAACTCATTAAAAGAACGAAAATACCTTACAGTTGTAATAATGTGCATACCTTACCTTGGTGTTATCTTGTCCTGTGAACAATTGTGACATCCTGTCAGGTCGATTATGGTGGTAGTCTATGGAACAATCAATAACACGCTTCAAAAGATATAAAAAATCAAAATAAAGACCTATTGTTTCAGTTTATCCGTGATAAGTAAGCATGAACTAGGGAGCTAGCGCTTTCCCGTAACCCGCTTACCTCGTGCCATTTCGACGTACACTTTCTCCTTGCAATTAGTCATGGGACATTATAAAAGTTATAAAAATGTTCATGGAATTGGGATGATTGAAATGTCAAAGTCAAATTAAGAGTCTGACTCAACCACAAACAGAGCTATTAAACAGTTCCTCCAATGACCGCTTATTTCAGTGCTTAATCTAACCTTGAAATGCTTTGTGGATCTCGGAATGTCACTTTCACTTGAAGGGCGTTTCGTGCTTGTGAAGCTGTAATTCAAACAGAACGAACAATTTTTTTTTTAATATTGGTATTTGTATTTTTCTATTAAAAATACATACTTACAGTACAGTACCACTACATTGCACTTACATTCCCCAAACTAAAAAAAAAAAAAAAGGAAACGAAATCACGAAACTACATTCAAATATCATATGCTGCCTAATGTTAAGTAAAATTTTTAAATTTTACTTAACATTAGGCAGCATATGAAAAGTACTTTTAGTGGGCCAACAATTAAGGCCAACAAAGGAGACTAATGTCACGCATGCGCATCATCAATGGCAAATTCAATTTTTACTGGCTTGCCAGTATGGCAAACCAGTTGGAATCTGTGTTTAGTTTCGTGTTTTTTTTATTTTTTTTTTCCGTGTCGGTAAAAGTCTTGCCTGTCACTCCCCTGCTAAGTAGTGGCTTTGTGCATAGAGTCTTGTCTGTGTATTTTGTTAGGTTTGAGGGGGCTGGGGGAATACGTAGATTTCCTTGGTGCACACAGATGAACGTTTAATTATGAAACCCGCAATGGCGTCGAAAGTCGTGGTAACAGGGATGGCGTTTTAGTGGAAAAAATATACCTTTATGAGATCAAGAATGGAACTTCAATTGGAATAACGAAACAGGCGGGCAAAAAAAAATATCTGGAATCTTAAAAGCGACGAGGGATGGTCTTCGAGAACAATTGCGGTCGGATATGAGAAAGTGTGTGTTGTTTCTAATCTTATTTTATAAACTGTGCTGGTATGTAGAACACTGACAGTAAGTGGGAAATTGAGTATAGGTGTAAAAGGAATCGAATGTCTTGAATGTATCACAGTGTTTACCGAAGTGGCATCTCATTTGTCTGGCAATTGGCATTTAATTTGCAGTCAAGCTGTACAGTTTTCAGGTAAAAAAATAATTGAAAATGTGACAGTGAAGAATTATTGGAAAGAAAGGTTGTTGTCTATTTTGTGCTTTGGAAAAGGTTCTTTAGGAAAGAGTTCAATCTTGAACTGAAAAATATATTTATTTGCATATCGTATGGTTTGTGAGACGGATTGTTCTTGTTTGCACGCACGGAATTGGAATAGAAAGGGTTTTTTTTGTCTCCAATAGCAAATATTTAGTTAGTTTCAATAAATTTCATGCTGGAAAAGGTTTTTGTGAGATGTTTCAACTGTTGTGATTCATTGTGCTGTGTAGTATTCGAGTTTAACTAATTTGCATAAGTGAGTTGAAATTTAATACGCATTAAATAAAGATGACAGGAATTTGTAGGCATGATCGTTCTGGCAAATGATTACAGCTGGCGATCGTTTTTAATTAAGGTCAGAAAAAGATTTCAGTATAGTCACTCTTGTGTAAAATGAAGTTATTGTTAACTTGAGAAAACAACAATAGGGTCGTTTATACGAGAGAAAATAAGCCGCGGCTTACTCTGGACGCGGCGTACATAATACGCGAAAGGAACTATTTATAGGGTTTCGACAAAACACTGACCCCCAGTCAACTGACCCCCCTACTGACCCCCCTACTGACCCCCTATAAAATCAATGGGAAAATGAATACTGCTTACTTAAGCGTCAAAAACCCCTTTTAAACAGCATTGTTCAGCAATATTTAAGTCTAAGCACCCATTTTAAAAAGGTTAGCTTATACATGAAGTAATCGGCCATCACAACAATAATCGAAAACTAACCTTTTTAATATGGGTGCTTAGACTTAAATACTGTTGAACAATGCTGTTTAAAAAGGGATGTTGAGGCTTAAGTAAGCAGTATTCATTTTCCCATTGATTTTTTAGGGGGTCAGTAGGGGGGTCAGTAAGGGGGTCAGTTAACCGGGGGTCAGTGTTTTGTCGAAACCCCTATTTATACGAGTATAAACTCCCAGGCCAGGATAAACCGGGGCTTGAGAAAGCTGTGAACGTAGATTTTGCATCATTTATATGGGCTGTTCGCGTTTTATTTTCTCTCGTATAAACGGCCCTTATATTTCTTTAACTTTTTTAAAGAGAGAGATTTCGCGCAAATTTTATTTCAAGCTATTCAGTTGAAATATTATTTCTCGCCATTGGCTTCGTTTGCGTGATCATTTACTGGTGTTGACATTTAGGAGGTAGTTGTTTGGTTCTAAACGAGTAGGAATAAAACGACCAGGAATGAGCGAATTTTAGTGGGTGTGCGATAGCAACACGAGACAGGAGTCGAGAGATTCTAACGATAGACAGATACTAACTAACCCCTCCTGAAATAAACGAAGGGAAGCAGGTGTTGGTGGTTTGTGTGAATTTATAGCACTAAGTGGATAGAGGTCGTCATGTTTTGATTGGGCAGCTTCAGAGACGTCCTTCTGAGGAAACAAGTTGTTAAAATAGCTAATTGTGATTGGAGAATTTCGATCCTAAGTATAATAAGTATAATAATGCCTTTTATTGACAGGCAAAACCATATGATTGAGCGTGATCATACCAAATATCATTTGTTTGCGCGATCAAGTTGTGGCGAAGTGTGTAGCCCATGACAGTATGTCGTTTGTGAGCATATTGCTTTTTGTTGTATTAAGCTTCTTCCTCGGAACGCTCAAACAACTCACTTATGCACACGCCGTTTGCGGTAGACCCACACTAAAAGATGCTGTTGAGCGATTGTTTTGGCCGGGGTTGGTCCGCAAACTGAAAGAAAGTTTATATGTTGAGAACAAATGTGTACTAAATGAACAAATATGTGAAAATCATGATATGAACTGCACTGCAACCAAATGCCAAAGGAGAGAAGCACAGAACTGTGAAAGTTTCCTGAAGAAGAAAGTTCCTGATCTTAAAGTTGGTGCAAGCGGTATCGAGTCGCAGAGATGTACGCCTAGCCGGATGCCTTTAGTTAAATTTTCGATTTTGCAATTTACTTAAACGTAGCAAAAATCTCCCAAAATGTTTGTCGCTGATCGTAACTTTTTATATATTCACGGTTCAAAATTAATGTTGTTTTCATGTCGTAAATATTTTATTCTCGATCGACCGTCCGGGAAACTTCCTTCTGCTCTTTCTGAAAATTGTGTATCAATATTTATTTGCTTTTTCATCAATATTTGTTTTGCATAAAGCAAGCTACCAGAATCTGTACCTTGCTGAGTTCGCATTTGTTAGCGTTAATAGTATTTTCGGTCAGATGTTTCTGTTTTTTATGAGGGGTTTATTGCTTTGGTCTCCCATCCCAACACTAACCCCGCGAAACAGGGCTTGACTTCAGTGAAGTTTAGTATTACAAAGTTTTCGGATGCTCATAGGGCACACTTGGGACTAGGCAGCAACTGGCGAAAGTCAACATTGATTCGATCAATGTGGGAACGGTGGAAGTCTCCTCGTCTTCTGAAGTCAAGAACCTCGGATGCTGGCTCGATAATCAGCTCAAACTAAACAGCCACATCAATCGCCTATGCAAATCTGCCTTCTTTCACTTGTATAACATAAGAAAAATTAGGAAATTCCTCAGTCGTGAAACCACGCAGATCCTGGTAAATGCCCTTGTCACGAGTCGCTTGGACTATTGTAACAGTATTCTATATGGTCTACCAGCCACCGAACTTTACAAACTCCAACGGGTACAAAATTCAGCAGCAAGACTTATTTGTAACGTAGGGCGTTTCGATCACATTTCCCCCTCCCTTAAAATGTTACATTGGTTACCCATTAAATTTCGTATTCAGTTTAAGATACTGCTCATTACTTTTAAGGCAATCCATGGTCTTGCACCAGCGTATTTAATTGAATTGATCACCCTAAGGACTCAGTGTACATATAATCTTAGATCTACTAATGAGCTTCTTCTTCAGCCTCCTCGAGTAAAAACTCTAAAGACATTAGGTGATCGTAGCTTTGTAGCGGCTGCACCAGCTTTATGGAACAAATTACCACGTGCAGTCCGCCATTCTCAAAACGTACAAACATTCAAGAAAGCCCTTAAGACTCATTTATTTCGGAAAGCTTATAATTTATAGAATATCTGATCAAGTATGAATTTATAGTTAATATTATGCAATTTTATAGTTGGAATATTAATTAGCTTTAGATTTTTCCATTTTTCATGTAACTGATTTGATTGTAAATAGTAGAATTCTAGTTTTTGTCATTGTAAAGCGCACGAGAGCATCTTCTCATGTATCATGCGCTATAGAAGCAATAAAATTATTATTATTATTATTATTATTATCACACTTGTGGTGAAAAGAAGTTGTGAGGGAACTTGAAAATTATCAACATGTCAGCCCAGAAGCCAATGTTTCTCGCTTCTCTTTTATTTGTTATTCTTCAGAGACTGGAATGCTGTATTTCAATACCACAGAATTCAGTGCCTTCTGATTTTCTGTAGCACGTACCACAGGCAAGCCAGTGTATGCTTCATAGAAGCATCTAGTATTTGCATTGTGATTAGTTGAGTCTTAGAACGAGGGCTGTCGCTAGTTGAAGTTTTTATTGCATTCACTTTCAATGCTATCTATGCACTTGTGGTACAAATACCGAAAGGAGATGGACAAAAGCTAGAAAGACCTCGGCAATTCCTTCTACTTGGGAAAGTCCTTTATCTCGGATGAAACGAAAAATGCTTAGATCGGCTGTTTTAGAATGATGCAGTGTGCTCAGACTAGTCAAAGGATTGCGCGAAGTTGGAAAAAGTCTACCTTATTCGCAACGCGTATGGTCATGATTGAATGTGCAAATCACAATATTGAATAATGTTACGCATTAAAGTAACTGGAACCGGCATTAAAATTTTCGGCTGTGGTTTTTTCACGTGGATACCCGCGCTTGAAGTGAATGCAAAACAAATTTGCCAGGTTGACGGGATTTGCTTATGGCGCGTCAGTGGTAAATGAGCTGGTAATCCGTTCAAAGGATGTCACAGCTTAAAGTTTATCAATGAATGGAGTTAAGGTAAGTAACAGAAAAACATGACAGAAGAATTTCGTTTGTTCTGTCTTTGACGCGAATACATTCTATCCGGACGAAAGAGTCATTTTGCAAAATGTCAATCGGTTTATAGCTTTTTCTGTTTAAACCGAACTCTGTCATTAAGAGTACAGGACTTTTGTCTCCGACGTTGGTCCACGAAAAGCCGTCAACTGGCGATATTTTGTGAGCCAAAGATAAGGTTTGACAAGAGATATTCCCGGTAAAAGTGGCACAGCGAATACTGAACCCCGACGTTTCGACTTCTTCGTTTACCAAAGTGCTTTTCTTTGTCGACGAAACAGTGCTTGTTTTTTCCACCATCAAGTGTTATTTTCTCTGGACTAAGACATCAAAAGTCTCTGTATTGTTAATGTGTGATTTTCATACCGTCTGGACATTTTTTTGTCTTTTCTCCTCTTGAAATGTGAACTACAACCGTGTATATTTGACGCGCAACTGAAATTTTCTTACCCCAAATCAGACAATGGCGTCAGTGTTCACGTTACTTTCGGTCAAATCTCAGCAAATATGTCTTGGTCCAGCGATCGCCATTAGTATGGAAAGCACATATTTGTGAAGAATCGAACTGCTTTGAAAGTTTTCCTTCAAAAGTGGCAGGGCGCACGAAAATGCCCTGTGAAAGTAAACCTAATTTCCATCGAAACTTGGCACTTTGAGATGCGATGATTCAACTCTATCCAGTTGCAATGCATTCTTAAATGCAATGTACTGCAAGTAAGACTCTTGCTTTTATTGAAACAAATAGTAGTCCCAGCTATTAAAAATTATACTTAATTACATAAAAAATGTTTAGTTAGTGTAGTAATATTTACAAATAAAAATGCCTGCTTACCACAACTTTGCACTGCACTTTTCGATTTGATAAATTTCTTACTTTAAATTTGAGGGAAACTGTAGTAATTGAAATTTTAAAGATATTTACAAACTGTATAGTAAAATTTACATGACAAGTAATTATTGTAAAATAATTTTGTTCATGATGATTTACATGATAAGTAATTATACATTATATTTGTAAATAATGTATATTTTAAAATTTTCATTCCCTTGTGTGGCTGCCTTGCATGGGTGTGTGTGTCACTATTTGCATCTTTCTGCTTTTGGAATCCCATTTAATAAATAATACAAATATAACAATTCTTTAAACTTTGTATGGTGAATTATTTTACCTTTGTCTGCACATTCAAGTTTTATGAGACATGTGACTGTGTGCAAGGAATGGCAGCAAAAATAAACAAAAACCAGGTCAATTAAACTTTTTGACACACAAAACAGCCATAATATTCAGGTATACCTTCTCTTCAATTTCTTCTGCAAGTTTTTTGCAGTTACTATAAGTTGCCATACACCAAGAATGAAGTAAAAAAAAAATTTAATGTCAGAACACGAAATGGTGTGTGATGTTCCATCATCCTAAATCAATGTATATTAACAGAAACCCATAAGGGTTGAAACGTGTAACGGCCCCTTGTGTGCTGGGAAACAAGCTTCTGAATATTCGATTTGCTAAGTACCATATTTGGAACAACAAGAGCGAGGGGTTTCCAAATATGGTACTTAGCACTGAAACATTCAACCAATCAGTTCGCACTGAATATTCGGAAGCTGTGAACGCGCGTTACACGTTTCAACCATTATGGGTTTCTGATATTAATTACTTAACACTGTTGGAATCAATATTAAAATAAATTTTATTGGGACACATTAGTTATTAAATACTGGCTCAATTACTGATACGGTAATATTATTGATGTACTATATTTAATAATCCCCTTTCACCCCTCAACCGGCCAAAACCGGCCATACTTAGTATTTAACTCATCAATAGGGAACCCCCAGGGGTCAATGGGT
>NC_090885.1:45328703-45331203 GCF_036669925.1 Montipora capricornis
GGCATACGAAGACTGTGAGAATTACTTTGTTGAGACGGTGCAGGAACTGACTGGGCCATGTTACCGACTGTGTTATTAACTTGAGACACATTTGTAGTTAGATCCTTCACCACACTGACAAGTCCCGCCACGATGCCTTGGAGTTCTTCAATTGTTGCCATATTCAAGGGAATTAGGATTCTCCACCACTTGTAATCGTGCTCGCGGGGAAATTAGCAAGCAAACAGAGACGAGACAATTATAACACAACTTTGTATTTAAGTCCTAAATCCTTTGATGAGAATAATCCGATGTCACAACACGATCAAGAACGAGAAGCAAAAACAAAAACCGAACCTCACTCTCTCCAGTCCTTTTTCATTTTCACGTCACGCCTCAAGTCCCATGCTTCCACTACAAATCCGCCCCCGGAAATGTTTAAAACCGCTGAAAAATATGGCTTCGACTCTCTTTTCCTTACCGACACAAGCATGCAGGTGTTAGATGGGTACATCGACGATATTCGGCCTAACCCAAAACCAACTTGTGACTACGTCTTAGTCACAAGAAATGGCGGCCAACACAACAAACTTGGCGAGCTGACGAGCAAATTGGTGTTTGACGCGATCGGAAAATGCGTTCACCCTACTCGTTACCGACAAATAGTGGAGACGGCTAGCTCCAAGAAACTTAGTAATAAGGCGCAGGGCACAATCTCCGAGGATCAGAAGCATAGTTCTATTGTGGCAAGAGTGCATTATCAAAAGCAACAATCCCGAGAGGTGGCCACCAAGGCGCACGAATATTTGGAATCACTTCATGGCGAGAAGGGCTCTGAGTTAGAAATGGATCTCCGATCAAGACTTTCAGACAAATCCGCGTCCTCGCCTGAAAAACAAGAAAATAACGATGGGTCCACCCCCGAAGAAGGCAACATTTTCATTACGCCCTCTAAGTTCAAAAGCCAGAATGCTTCAAAAACGCCCGATTCTTTGCGAGGAAGGAAAATTCTGCTATTCACTCCTGAAGAGGATAAATATTTGAAGATGGGACTAGATCGCCATGGGTTCGGAAACTGGACAGCTATTCTTAGAGATCCAGACTTTCATTTTCAAAAAGGACGAAAACCGAACTCTCTTTTAAATCGCGCAACCAGGAAATTTATTTGAAAATGTAAACCATAGCAAAAAAGGGAATTTGTGCCTAGAAATAGCAGCAGAAACAACAAAACCAGTATCATCTTAAAATAAGTCCTTTCATCACTTTATTGAAGAGCATTCACACTGACATTAGACTTAAGTTATTTTCCTCTTACGCTATCAGAGCACTAAGTGCATGAAATATTGTGCTAAGTCTCACTTTTGACTTGTGCTAAAGTACTTAAAGAGTGTATTCTGTTGTCTCTTAACACGCCCTTGGCTCAGCGGAGGATCTCTTTGTCTCTTCGTACTGCTGTGTCGAAGCAATTCCTCTGAGTGCGTTGTCGTCCAAGTTTGCCGATAGCGTTGAACTGTCTTAAAGTTCTTTGATGGTGCCTGGCGACTGTGGCCAGAAATGATCCACGTCGTTTTGTGGAACATAAGATGGAGTTTTGGGTCTGTACTTAAGCCCTTCATAATCACCTTCCACAGTTAACTTTGGTGTAAAAGGCAACTGCAACGCCTCGAACAGGCTTTTAACCAAGTCTTGGTCTTCTTTTTGCAGCAAGCCGAGTTCTATGCAGAGTCGTTTTCGTTCGGACAGGGCCTCTTTGCATCCAAGGGTGCCTAAGTTTTTGTGTTGGTTCTTTAACTTTTCTTTCAAGGTTTCCCTGAGCGCCATCATTGAAGCCTTCATTTCTGGGCCAGCACTAGTTTCCACAGCAACCATGCACTCGTAAAGTTCCTCCTCTGTGGTTTTCAACCAAGATGACTGGAATACCTCTATAGCCTTTCTTTTTCTTTCATCTAGCTCTGCCTTGAGTTGTTCTTGTTCGAAAGCGGCCAGATCATTTCTAATTGGTGTGGGTAAGGGTTCGTTGTGATCACGCGGTAGCAGCAAAATGTTTTCTTTTGATACGCCTCTGGAAAGAAGATTTTGTTTGCATCTCTCGTATCTCATTTCCTCTTGTTGCTTCAGTCTTCTTTTTTCGTCCAGACGAGTTTCTAATATGTGACTGATGTGGCGATAACGAAGGGATCCGGGCGAAGTCTGCTCCAAAGACGTCTTCAACGCGGCTATGGTTTCGTCATCTTCTGAATCGTCGAGATCTTGCTCGTCCTGGTTTTGTGCTGGTTCGTTCTGAGTGTGCCGCTTTTCAGATGAGTTTGTCAGAAAGTCGGCTAGCTCCAAAGTTCTTAAAATCTCTTTTTCACACTCTGGGAGAGAACCTTCGTCATCCTGAGGGTTTGTCTCAACTACTTCGTCTTCAGAGCTTTCCTCTTCGTCGATAGGCGCGCTGGCTTTCGATGCCGCCCAGGCGATGCACTCCATTGGGTGCTTTAGCAGCCACTGTGTGGCCCTCCGTTTTGGATTTGGAAGG
>NC_090885.1:45336203-45341203 GCF_036669925.1 Montipora capricornis
TCGTAGCTTTCTTCCGTCCTTGTGTACTTATAGCGCTAAAGAAGAAGGCTATGCTTTTTACTCCTGCAAGATTTGAAAAAAAAGGAAGTTTTTTCTAGTAATTGACGTTTGGTAGATAGTTAGCGAGAGTTTCACGAAAAATCCTCAACTAATACTAACCTTGCAATGCTTTACCACAAGCCTCTCTTGTCTTACACACGTCGTTCCATGCCTTTTGCAAACCATCGTCTATATTGCAAACACACTTAGCGCTTACTACGCTGCATTTATCGACAATTATCGGGCTCAAATAACACAAAGTTGCTCCCTTAATTTTCCCGCTGTTAAGTTGCCGGCAAGGATAGTTTGCTCTTCGCATCATCTTCAAACTGATTTGGCCTTTTCAGAGTGTTTTGCTTTTAAGGCGGACCAGGATACATGCGCAAAGTTTCATTTGAATATTGATGTGGGAATGAGATAACCCCAAGGAACATATCTTAACACTTCTCCTCGCTCGAATGATATCCAATGGACGTGAAAATGAGTATAAGAAGGCACAGCAAGTTGAGATGAATAGTTAACCAGCTCATCTATGCCTTATTCGAGCAATCCCAATGAGACTGCAATAAGCAGCAAGGTGGGCATAATTGACAACTTTTGAGCGAATGAGATTTTAGAAAAATTTGACATTGGTCAACAATTCTCATTCCGGAAAATCTGCACAATCCTTAACATCCACAAGCACAGGAAGAGTTTTGTTCATGATATCTTCCAACCAACAAAATCCACAACACCTGCATGTGTCAATTGCGTCAATCTGTGTGAAGTTTCGTGTCAAGCGATCCCAAAGAGAGTTCAATGGCAAAAAAGGTGGACCATAAACAGCTTGAGCTGCATAAATAATATATTTATTTATTTCTTTCTTTCTTTATTTAATATAATAATTAAATAAATATATATATATATTTTATTAATTGTTATAATAAATTTATTTATTTATTTATTTCCCTATATTCCACGAAATCCGTAGTATCCAGCTTAAGTTTAGAAAATATTTCAGCTCAATTCATTATGTATTCATGTTTCCGTATTATCCTTACCATCCGAACTTGCAGTGTCAGCAAAGTGATGGGGTGTAATACATAAAAAAACGAGATGCTTCCGTGAAGCATACACTGGGTTGCCTGTGGTACGTCTTACAGAAAATCAGAAGGCACTGAATTGTGTGGTATTGAGATACAGCATTCCAGTCTCTGAAGAATAACAAATAAAAGAGAAGCGAGAAACATTGGCTTCTGGGCTGACATGTTGATAATTTTCAAGTTCCCGCACAACTTCTTTTCACCACAAGTGTGCCCTCTGAGCATCTGACTGCTTTGTAATACCAAACTTCACTGAAGTTACCCTCTGTTCAGCGGGGTTAGTGTTAGGATGGGAGACCAAAACAATAAACCCCACATAAAAAACAGAAGCATCTGACCGAAAATACTATTAACGCTAACAAATGCGAACTCAGCAAGGTACATATTTTGTTAGCTTGCTTTATGCAAAGCAAATATTGATGAAAAAGCAAATAACTCTTGATGCACAGAGAGCAGAGAGCAGAGGGAAGTTTCCGGGACGGTCGATCGAGAATAAAATATTTACGACATGAAAACAACATTAATATTGAACCGTGAATATAGAGTATAAAAAGTTACGATCAGCGACAAACATTTTGGGAGATTTTTGCTACCGCGGCATGTTTACCCGCCAAACAGTGAAGCATCTGTGCCAAATGATGGCAAGATACCGGGTTTTTGTAAGTTTCTCTTTCTGTCAAGTGTTATAAAGTTTGACAATGAAATGAGCGAAGTCAAAACAAAGATCACAATCGCCCAACTCTTGTTTAGGCAAAGTCAAAATTTACTCTCCAAGACGCGTACGACGTTATTTATCACCAGGTAATTTCATCATTTTGGAAATAGCAGCTCACTTTATTATTCATCTGCGTCACAATTTTCCACTGATTTTGGGGCTCATTTTGTTGAGACTCAAGCACGCTTCCAACAGGCCTGTGAACCCTTCCTGCTTACAGAGCAATACTAAAAATCTTCTCCCATATCACATTTCAACCTTAAGCTCGAAAATTCAATACACAACATGATATTATAATTCACAAAGGCAGAAAATACCACAGAATCCTTTTCCAGCGAAAAATTTATTGAAACAAACAACATATTTCCTCTTAGAGGCGAAAACCTCTTCCTATTTCATTGCGTGCGTGACGACAAGAAACTCAATCGTGTCAAATTACCATGTACTTCAGGTAAATACAGTTCACTTTGATTTCGTCTCGATGGGGGATAGATTGTTGTCGAAGTCCAGTACTGGTCGCTTTTGAGATTCCTGCCTAGTTTATCCAACTGACTTTCCATTATTGAGCTCCATAAGGGTATATTTTGTTTAAGGATCCACTAAAACGCCATTCGCGTTACATGACTTTCGACGCCATTGCAGGCTAAGTTAATGATTCTACTGTGTCCACCAGAGAAATGTACGCAGTTCCACTACCCTCTCGATCCTAAGAAAATACGCACAGAAGGCTCTATGCACAAAGACAAAAAAATAAAATAAAATAAATAAATAAAATAAAATAAAACAAACAAAGTAAACGAAGACCTTGACTGGGTTTGCCATAGGCAACCCAGTAAAAAACCTTCTCCTTTAGGGAATGGAAATGACCGATTTGACAGATTTAGCGGAAATGTCTTTGTTTGATAGTTTTTTTGTTTTGTGACACCACCATGTTTGTATTACAGTCCCTAGCCTGCAAAAGAAACACTGCTCGTGTTGGTGTTTAATTTTTGCGTAGATGGAACTCTCTTCTTGCGCGAACATTTTCTTTTGTTGCTGGTCAGTTGAGTAGAATTCCCTCTGCTGTTTTCGTATAAATGATCTCATTTCCTATAAAGAGCTTCTTTTTTCGAACAACGTCGTTAAAAGAAACAAGTGGGCCTTTTCATGACTGTTCCTTTTAAAAGGAACTCCTTTGACCAAAAAATCAGGAATTAAAGTGATTTAATTTGCTAAACACAGGAGAATCCACGGTATGGAATTGCTCTGACATGAAACAATTCAAATAATCTAATTGTGTAGGAATTTTCCTTGCGCAAAGAAAATTTTGGGCTTTATAAAATCGGGAACTGAAATTTTGGGAAACTATCATCATCATCACCTTCATCGTCATCGTCATCGTCATCTTCATCGTCATCTTCATCGTCATCGTCATCTTCATCGTCATCGTCAACGTCAACGTCAACGTCCGTCATCATCATCGTCATCGTCATCGTCATCATCGTCGTCATCATCATTATCACCATCATCACCATCATCATCATCATCATCATCATCGTCATCATCATCGTTGTCATCTTGGCCAAATCTACGTGATCTCCTGGCCTGATATAAAAAATAGAAGAAAACATGGAAATGGGACAGTACTGATTTCATCTTTTGGTAATTATTCCGTCTTGTTTGCAAGTGAAATTCAAAAAGTCCAGAGCAAGCCTTGAGCTCCGAATATTGACTTTTATTTCTTCGTTTCGACTACTGTGATTTATATTTTTGTCATTGTTTAACGAAATGCAGGTCTGCCTGCCCTGAAAAATTAGGGAGATTAATTTGATGATTTCACGTTGTTGTGTGGAGTACGGCAGAGAAATGCAAGAAAATTCTTGGTTCACGTGCAGCACGAGTATTTTTCTTTTTTAACCAATTATATTCTTGCTTTGTGTTGTTTTTGTCATTACCGTGGCCGTTGGCTTTGCTTTACGGCCTCGGTAAAGGTAAACTTTGCAGATCTAGAATTAGTGGGCAAAGAAGCATATTTTCCCGAAAAATATTCTGCAAAATTAATTTTAAAACAACTAAAATCGACTTTCTTTGTTTCCTGCCATAATCCGCGCGCGAAAAGTCACACGTGAAAGGATCGGCTGTCAATTGACAGCATTCACGCGTGGTCTGCTACCTAAGCACGTGCCCGAACGCTGATTGGCTCAGCATAATTGGCTTTCAAAGTAGGGGGCGGATTTATTCAGCAGACCGTGAACTGCACGCAAAATCTTCAAGCTCGACTTTCTGGGGTTTTATTACAAATTCTCGGACCTCCTGTCCCGACAGGTTTTTAAGATATCGCTTCTAAACTTTTAGTTCTACTAGGTGTACTACCCCAAATAATGTATAAGGAATTTTTCGTTTGTCTTCGTAAACTGATTTTATGGCACTTTTTCTGCCCGATGAGAGTTCCAACTTCGATGCGTGATATTTCCTTCAATTCCTAACATAACTAGACGCTCTATGAGCGTAAACTGGGTTGCTTGTGGTACGTGTGACACAAAAACAGAAGGCACTGAGTTGGGTGGTATTGAACTGCAGCGTTCCAGTAATTTTTGGGCGGGAATGAGTGATGTAGACCGTTTGTGGGGTCACCCACACGTCATGCCAGCAATGGCCCTTTGGTTCACACGTTCACACGTTGAATTATTTTGTAATGTCGTGTCCCGTTTTGAGGTCTTTTACTTTTAAAGCTTTGGTAATAAATTCAGTTCATAGAGGAAAAACACGCTCTTGAGTGAAACTTACTGACTGAATGTCACTCAAAATGATATAATCCATGATAGGGGTGCAGGGATGGAGCAGTGATGAGAGCACTCGATTTGATTTGCGTTAATTGTTAATTTCAGTTTACGTATCCCCAATTAGCGCTAGAACGACTTGACACTTGATATGTTGCTTTCCTTTCCTTTTTTCTTCAAAATGCCCAAAAAATAGGATGAAACATTGCAAGAACCACTTAAAACTGTTGAACGACATAAAAAAAACTGCAAACGGAAAGAGAAGCGTAGATGGACATAAATGTACAAGATTGAAACGGATTACATTTGGGTAATCTTGAAAAACGTCGGCCCGACCTTTTGCAAATTATGGATAAAGGTCGTTTTTTTCCCAGAATCATTTCGTTTCTAACTAAAATAGTATGC
>NC_090885.1:45348703-45356203 GCF_036669925.1 Montipora capricornis
GTTACTGCCTCTTGGTTTTGAAAGAATAGATCCTTAAGAGCCTAGTGCTCATTTGTTAATATAAAACATGTTCACTTGGTCAAGTCTTTTTTTTTAAGTGTAAAACAAACATATTCGTCATATCCTTGTACTCCTGGTGCGCACCTCGTCAAGGTGTATTTAAGCACAGAAATAATACATGGGTTGGATGGGTAGTCCATACTGCGGCCAATGACATGACGGTAGATATGGAGGTGTCAACCCGAAGGATACAGGAGCTGGGTATGTTGACCCTGAAACAGAATGTATGTTAGTAGTTACGGCAGGGTAGTACACGGGCTGGCCTAGAACATCGTATGTCAGACGGACAGGGCCTCTCCGAAGCCTTTGTGGACGTCGTTCCTCAGACTCATTGGTTTCCAGGACGCTGGATTGCTCTGACTCATTGGCTGCCTCAAACGTCACATGGACACTCTCGGTTGGTGCATCATCATTAGGTGGCTCTGGGACATCCTCCTGTTCACAGTGATAGTAGTTGCCAATAACTGGAGAGTCTTGGTTGACCCGCAATTCTTCGGAAGGGTGCGCACTATTACCGAGCCGGACACACGGTTGCCGTTGACTTGGTACAAGTGATGGGATACCGGTATCTTCATTGCTGTTGTCTTCGTCTTGGCTAGCCGTGAACGAGTCTTGGGCAAACTGCTTATCCTTTGGCACATGCATCCGCTTACGTTGTCTACGACCACTTCGGGAGGTTTGGGGTAGGTTGGATTCGCCCACAGGTAAGTAAGTACATGGTAGCAGTAAGTTGCGGTGTAGTACTCTGGATGGCTTGGCTCCCGATTCTGGTCGGACTTCGTAGACTGGCATGCCATTGCCCTTTTGCTCCACAACTATGTGCACCTCGTTTTCCCAGTATGACCTCAGTTTTCCTGGTCCGCCTCGCTCACTCAGGTTTCGAACAAGCACTCTGTCTCCAGGCATAAGCACGATGTGTCGTACCTTCTTGTCATACTGTTTCTTTCCCCGCTGAGCATTCCGCTGGGCAGTTTCTGAAGCTATCTTGTAAGCTTCTGACATAGCATTTCGCCACTTTCTAACATATTCTGGGTAGGAACTGAATCCAGTGGGTGGTTTAAGGTTAAACATCAGGTCAACAGGGAGACGCGGGGGTCTGCCAAATAGAAGGAAAAATGGGGGGTAACCTGTCGAGTCATTCTTCGTGCAATTATATGCATGTACCACTTTGTTCAGGTGATCACGCCACCTTGACTTGTGTTTTTCTGGCAGAGTCCGGAGCATTGAAAGTAATGTCCTGTTGAAGCGTTCATCCTGACCATTCCCCTGGGGGTGGTACGGCGTAGTTCTTGAATGACGAGTTCCAAGAAGTTTATCCAGATTGTAAAACAGTTTGTTCTCAAATTCACCGCCTTGATCATGGTGGATTGTTTCAGGGACTCCAAAACGCAAGATGAAATCGTTGTATACCCTCTCTGCTGCAGTCTTTGCAGACTTATCTTTGGTTGCGTAAACTTGAGCATACCGGGTGAAGTGATCCATCACTACCAAGATGTACTGATAGCCTCCTGCGCTTGCTTCAACATGGAGGAAATCCAGTGAGACCATTTGAAAGGGCGCTGTGGTGACAATTGGGTTAAGTGGCTCTCGCTGCTTGATCACAGGTGGTTTTTGTTTGATGCATCTGCATACTTTGGTAACAAAGTGTGTGATATCATTTTTCATGTGTGGCCAGTAAAATCTTGCTTTTGTCAAATCAAACACTCTTTCAGCACCCAAGTGGCCCATGTCCTCATGGAGTTCTTTAAGAATAATCCTACGAAGTTTCCGGGGTAATACAACCTGTTCGTTTGTGCTTGTTTTACGGTACAATACATTGTCGTTTACTAGGATCAGTTTGTTCCACTCGAACAGCAGCCGCTGTACGTCCCTGGATTCAGCTTTACTTTCTCTGACTGAAGGTCTCTTCCCTGACTGTATGAAGTGCATAACCCTGCTAATCACTGGATCTAATTCTTGCGCTTGCTTAAGGTCAATTTGCTGGTCTGTTGTAATAATGTTGTCATCGTCTAGGGCTGTAATCGAGTCAGTTAAAGCTGTTAGCCACGGAAAGTCACCTCGACTTTGAAACTGCACGGAACAGATAGTTGCCTGTACGACCTCTAAGCTGCTTCTTTCACTGCACGTGGCCATGTAATCTTCAATGTTCAGAGGCATTCGTGACAGCGTGTCAGCATCACTATTGGACTTGCCTGGACGGTATTTCACTTGGAACCTGAAATCTGCTAGTTCGCCAACCCAGCGTAAGCTGGTCGCATTCAGCTTTGCGGAAGTCAGTATATATGTTAGCGAATTGTTATCGGTATACACTGTGAATTCGGGTGCATAATATAGATAATCCCGGAATTGGTCCGACACTGCCCATTTCAAGGCCAGAAATTCGAGTTTTCCGGCATGAAGGTTATAGTTCTTCTCTGCGGGTGTAAGAGTGCGGGACGCATATGCGATGACTCTGGTTTTCCCATCCTGTCGCTGATAGAGGACCGCACCAAGGCCATCATTACATGCATCCGTGTGAACAATAAATGGTTTTTCATAATCTGGATAGGCCATAATCGGTGGATTTGTCAGATATCCAATGAGTTCTCTCAATGACTGTTGATGGGTTTTTGTCCGCGTAATTGGTGTTGCAGATGGTAACTGGCCATTCCTTTTGTCGGAGGCCCTCCTCACAGTATGCTTGGGTGTCTTTTCAGGCTTTGGTGTGTTTAACAGTCCATACAAGGGCTTGGCGAGACAGGCAAAATTGGGAATATAACGACGATAATAACTCAGAAATCCAATTAACTGTCTCACTTCCCCGACAGTCCTTGGTTTCTTTTCTGCAAGGGTAGTCACAGCAGTTATTCCGCTGGGATCCACTCTATATCCATCTTTCAAAACAATACGTCCCAGGAAACAAACTTCTCTTCGAAACAGTTTACATTTGGACGGCTTCAGTTTGATACCTTGCTGCCGGAGGCGCTTGAGTACTTTTCGCATGTGTTCCACGTGTTCCTCGAAGGACTGGCTAAAAACGATGACATCATCTAAATAGGGAATGGCTATTTCATCCCTCAATTCGCCAAGGCAATGTTCCATGTATCGTTGAAAATTTGCGGGCGCATTTGTCAACCCGAAGGGTATACGAAACCATTCATATAAACCCCACGGTGTGATGAATACGGTGTATGGTCGGCTTTTTGGTGCTATGAAGCCCTGATGGTAAGCCTTACCCTGATCTAGGACGCTAAACCACGAATTACCACCTAAGCTATCCAGGGTTTCTTGTATTCTTGGAATGGGGTGTCTGTCAGGAACGGTACGACGGTTTAATTCGCGATAGTCCACACACAGTCGAAGAGTGCCATCCTTCTTCCTAACACACACTACTGGCGACGAATAAGATGATCGTGATTTGGTGATGAACCGTTTGTTCATTAGGTCTTCGATGTAGCTCTTCACTTCTTGATAAAGGGGCCGTGGGATTGACACGTAATTCCGCTGAACGTGTGTACTGTCTGACAATTCAATATCCATCTGAAGACCTTCCATGCACCCTATATCACCTTCATTTGTTGCGAATGAGGCGGCTTCTTCTTTCAACATCCGTTGTACTACTTCCTTTTGTTCCGTTGTCAGACTAGTCATGTCAACCTCAGGCACAGCATTATTTGGCTCCTTGCAAAGTCCTTCATCGTCTACTCCAGTAGGGGTACATGAGTCGTCTTTACGACAAGTTTCGGGCCCCTTCTCTTTGGCTAATCGGGCTTCCATGGGTGTAACAGACTTAACTAACTGCAATCTTCCCAGTGGGGTGCGGTTGGGAAGTGTAATGTCATGTTGACTTGTATTATGGACTTCAATATCAATTCGTGACACAGATCCCTTCTTAACAGTCTTTAGCGTTTCATAAATCTGGAGACCGGTTGGCCATTGAGCCATTTCATCAGGTTCGAACAGAACTGGTATCGTTGCTGACACAGGCCCAGTATTTGCCCTGCATGAAACATTAACAATCTGGCCCCTCGGGATGATAATGTCTTTCTTTGAAGTTCGGACAGTGCAAAGGTAATCATCACTTGGGGCTTGAATCAAGTTAATCAAAGTTTCCAGCTGCCTCTCATCACTATCTGCGAATCCTTTTTTGAAAGCACTTAAAATGTTGAATCCTGATGTAGACTCTCCTTCTTGAGTAGACGTCTTTACTAATTCTTCAATGACATTGTAGCCCAATATTGGCATTTCTAGCCGATCAACTGTAATCAGAAATGGAACATGCACGTCTCGCACCTCCTCCGCCGATGAAGGAAGTCGCACCCTCACGTCAGCCCATCCAATGAAAGGAATCTTGGTTCCATTAGCTGCGGTTAGGTCAAGTCCTACACTGATCAGTTCTGATATATCCCTCACCACTGTTCCTGGACGTTTTTCCTCCAGCATGCCTCTTGTCATTATCGAGACCTGGGCACCAGTGTCCCATAAGGCAGTAACTTCATTGTCATCAAGTAAACACTTAACTGTACATTTTCTTCCAACTAGATTGACAACTTTTGCATGCTGTGTGGGTGTCAGGTGGCTGATAAATGCGGTTTCAAGGATTACTTGATTCTCTCTTTGTGACAGCTCCTTAATTGCTTGACAAATCGTCTTATGGGCGGACCACTGTTCTTTCTGGCATCTTTTAGAGCAATACCACACTGCCTGGCACTGGGAACAGCGTTGATAAGGGACTTGTGTTTCCGTTTTGGCGCAGCAGTTACATTGGTGGGACACATGTGGGGGCTCGGCTACTTCTGGTCCCGCACAAGAAGCCGTCTCTCGTTTAGTGATCTCTGTCCTGGTGACTGACCCTGTCGGCAACCAATGGCATAGTGGCTATCGCTCCCACATTTAAAACAGTGGTTACACCGTTCTTCCCCTTTCTCAAAGCAGGACTGGCATTTGGATGGTCGGGGTCTTGCTTCCCGTCGTTCCCAACCCCTTCCATAACTCCAACTGTTTCCTCCCTGTCGGACTGGTTGGGCGTTCGCTTCTGATCTACTCTTAACCTCCGTCTTCAATGCTTCCACCTCAGCCTTGAGTTCTTGAAGTTCTGTTTTTGTCCGGTTTGGTAGGTTAGGATCCTTCTTCACGGTGGGGACTTTACTAGAAGGTACTTCTGGTGACTCTGCCTCTTGACCAATCTGCGTCACATAGGCTGGCTTAGTTTTGGTCTGGCTCTTCAGTTTGCGAAGTCGTTCCTCTTCAGACGAAACGGCAACATTCACCTGGTGAATGAGTTCTTCATCTTCAACCAGTGGGTTGGCCAAGTAAGGCCGAAGTTTGACTCTGATACTCTCATCTTGTAGCCCAGTCTCAACGGTTCTACGAAAGAGTTGCTGAATGTGCGAAGCATCATACTTCAAGGAGTCTTCCCCTTCTTGGCTTGCAAAGAGTATGTTTTGCCTTAAGTCAAGGGCTCTCATTAGGAATGCTTGTGGTGTTTCTTTCCCACTTTGGGAAATAGACGCTAAACTTTGGTACAGTTCCGTAGTGTTCTTAACCCCATAATGGCTACGAAGGATTTTCTTGAGACGCTCAAGAGACAAGGTCGTAAAGGATTCTAGATAACTTCTTAAAACAAGCCCTGGGCTGATGGCGCGAATAACCCCATCCACAATCTCATGCTCCTTGTACTTTTGCTCAACACCTGTATCAATCTGTCTCCGTAATGAGTTGTAATTCAACTTATCCTTTTGATCTGGGTCTCCAATCTGGCCTACTATCTTGAACTGACGTCTAAGTACACTTGTGGACTCAATGAGGGACTGGAAGGGGGACACACCATCACCTGACTATAAATTAACCTGCTCTTGTTTAACCTGGGTAATACCCTCTTTGACCCCAACCTCCTTGGATATCTGCTCATGCATAAGTTTAAGCGCTTCAATCTCTTTCTTTAGAATAAGTAACTCGCTCTTGTTCCTCAAGAGGTGGCGGCAAATCAGTTAAAATTTCGGCAATAGGCTGAAGAAAGCCAACTTTGTCCTCATCGGCCAATCCAGTTAATTGCTCTTAAATAACATTTCCAATTTTATTGATAATCGGGAATTTCCCTTTATCTTTTACCTCGGAGTCACTTATTTTTAATTGTTTTGCCACTAATGTTGTGCTTTCGACGGTTGCTTTACAGAGTTCAGTGTGAATTCGTAATTGAAGCTCCTCCGCCATCTTGAATTTCTAATTATCGCGTTTAAATCAACTCAGTCTTCCACAGTAAATCTCGTCGCAATAATCCACTCAAACTTACAGACTTTAGGACTCTTACCTCGAAAATGCCAAAGTCACTCTCAGTTTGCCGCTTTGAAATTAATTCAAAAGTCCACTCGATGGAAACCAACAAGCTTACTCGATGACATCTGGTGACATTCCCACGTAAAACCAGGAACTCCTTCGCATCTATCGCCGGAACTGCCTCTCACGGACAACCAATTTTGTAACTCTCGACCTCGATAGAGCTTAGAAGAGCCGGTTTTACCTTCGCGAAACGGCGAGCAAAACAATCAAATCTACAAACATTTTAACCATGTGCTTTTTTTTATTTTATTTTCTGACCACAAGGGCTTATGAGGGAATTACACCCGTTTGGGGTCTGGGAGCTAACTATCACATATGCAATAAGCGCATTCAAAATTTCCTCATATTATTGTATAAAAGTAGTTAAAGAAAGAAAAGGCTTGTCCTGCATATATAAAAATACGATTTCTCTCCCGTTCTCTTCGTATGCATGATCTTCGTGGAAATTACATTCTGTCCCTCAATAAACCTAGAACAACTAGTTATGGTCTTAGTTTTTTTCCTTACGCATTAACTAATGCGTTGCGAAATGCGCTACCTGATTTTTCCCGTACCACTGAGTTTACTGGTTTTAAACTAATCCAGAGCCGGATTTTGTACAGCGGCTTTTCGTTTTGATTAATATATCTTTAAATATTATTTAATATTTAGTTATGTATCTGTATATATTATGTAAGTTAGCTGTAATGTCTCGAAGATATTATTCTGAAATTCGAGATGAAATAAAGTTTTATGCATGCATGTATGTTACCTTCGGCAGGGCGCATGCGTGCACTTTGTAATCTGCGACTCCAGTGCTTACCATATGACAGATAAAATGACTTTGCTCTTGAATATATAAGCCATCGAAATCTTACGTTAAATTGTAATGACAAGGGCGGTTTGGAGCTGTGAGTAGGCGTGAGATTTGTCTCATATGGTTTAGGGGCCGACATATCCCTCCCTCAATGCCGTACCGGGAGGCGAGGTCGGTAGCAGAAAGCAGCGAAGGGCCAACTGCGTTCAAAAGCGATCGCACGGGCCGAAATCCCGGGATGACTCGTTTGGTACGACGCTCCAGCGCCACGTCTGGAGGTACTGCATTTTTTTCTCGTCTCGTCTTCAAACATTCCGTCAGCGCAT
>NC_090885.1:45368703-45371203 GCF_036669925.1 Montipora capricornis
AGAGAAACTTAAGTTGAGCCAGGACGAGTGTCGTTGTAATTCCTGCTCTAATTAGAGGCTATTTTAATTGATAGTATGAATGGGTAATTTTATTATAGAATCTTATTATTATTATTTTTTTTGTTTTTTTTTTGGAATTTTCTTAATTTAAAAACTACTGTAGATATACGCACATTTTTGTAACGAGTCCTTTTTAAGGCTAATCAATGTCAAGTGTTTAAATAAAGTTTTTTGAGTTTTTCAGTTTTCAGTTTCAGATCATCAGAGCATTCGCTTAACATCTCTTTCACAACAACTTCAATACATTCCTTGTCAATCACACAATTGGCTTTGGAGACATATCCAAAACAACCCTTTCCAATAAACTGCTTATTCTTGAAGACTGGTAAATTCAAAGCCAGACAGTCCGTGAGGAAAAGTTTTCTGCCTTGCATTAATTGACAGGACCGACAGTTTGAAATCCGCCATTTCTGATCGACTGAACTGTTTACTTCACGTTCGCAATGCCTCCTCCACTTTTCCTGCGTAAATTTCGAGAATTTATTGACAGGGTCAAAAGGTCAATGTTTGTGAATCTGATTGGTGGTTTTCGATTTCTCGAATTTTCATTTGCGAATCACACTTTTTAGTAAAAAGTGCTCCTCCACTGACGAACAAATAATCCAAAAGTCATAACATTGTATATTAAAGTAGTCTGCGGATCCACATCGCCTCGTGGGTCCAAAACTACTTTGACAATGTTATGACGAAATTCATGATCAACGAGATGCTTCGGAGAAGCATACACTGGGTTGCCTGTGGTATGTGTTACAGAAAATCAGAAGGCACTGAATTGTATGGTAACCGTATTGAACTACAGCACTCCAGTCTCTGAAGAATAATAAGTAAAAGAGAAGCGAGAAACATTGGCTTCTGGGCTGACATGTTGATAATTTTTAAGTTCCCTCACAACTTCGTTTCACCACAAGTTTAAGCGTGCCCTGTCAGCATCTGACAGCTTTGTAATATCAAAGTTCACTGAAATTAAGCCCTGTCCGGCGGTAGTCATCCATACTTATTCGCACTATTTTAGTCTTTTCCTTTATTATGCCTTGAAAAGTGATCACCCAATGGGTTAAATGTGCGTTTGGTTGTATTGATTTATCCATCGCTGATATGAAAAAATCTGGCGAAAATTCTGAATTCATTCATAGACATAACTCGGCCACATGGCGGCTCAAACCAAAATTTGCTTGTTCTCAATGTAGCGTTATCCATAATCCACCATGACACAGGAGGAAAGCAGAAAAGAAAGGTAAAAGAGATAATTGTAGCCGCATGTTTATGAACCAATTCCCGTCTTTCTCTAGTCTGAACTCGGATTTACACTCGCTAGAATCCAAGGATTCTAAACAAAATGGTTCAAATTCCCAGTAAGGATAAAGAGGATTCACTGATTCGTATTCATGGTCTAAGATAAGAAATTGAACCTTCTGCAACAGAAATTACAAGAGAATTTCTCTCTTCTTCAAAAGACATGTTTATTCCACCGTCCTACGGTCGTGTTGGGCGAATCTTAAGTTAAACATTTTCGTGCCTTTCTACCGTACTGGTCCCAAGTCTCCGGTATACGCATCCAACCGTCCCAGCCTACCCGGTTGTCCACTATCTTAAAGTCCCTAGTATCTGGATGGGAGACCAAAACAATATACCCCTCATAAAACAGAAGCATCGGACCGAAAATACTATTAACGCTAACAAATGCGAACTCAGCAAGGTACAGATTTTGTTAGCTCGCTTTATGCAAAACAAGAACATCATTCTAAAAGCTTATTCTACACAAAAAGTAAGTTCTGGAGGTAATTTTGAGAGTGGAAATCAAGGTTACGCGGCAGACGGCAAATACAAACTCACGATTTAATTAGTTAACACACGCGAAAGATGCTAACCTCATTTTGACAAGAAAATGCTCTACTATTGCCATGAAAACTATCCAGTTAAGCTCGCATATCATAAAACATGATGAATTCATAAAGGCCACCTTGTCCAGCGAACAATTTTTTTAAACAAACAACGTATTTGCTATTAGAGGTAAAAACCCCTTCTATTTCATTACGTGCGTGAAGAGAAGAAACTCAATCGTGTCAAATATGCGCAATATTGCAACAAACTAAATTTCAGGATCAAACCGTTTACATGAAGAACCGTTTCCTTGAATAATGAAGCACAAAATACACGACAAGTTTTCTTTCAAATAATTCTTGGCTGTCACATTTCCAATTATTTTTTTTACCTGAAGACTGTGCAGAGTTGATCACAGATCCACGTAAGGTGTTCGATTCGTTCTCTGCCTTTGTCGAACCCATAAGTTACCAGAGAATTTTCCATTTGGTTTTAGTGTTTTACATAACAGCACACTTGGTAAAATATTATTTTAGAAACACAGCTCACTTTGATGTCGGCTTGACGGGCGATAGATTGTTGTCGAAGTCCATTACTCGTCGCTTTTGAGATTCCAGGT
>NC_090885.1:45376203-45381203 GCF_036669925.1 Montipora capricornis
GATCCACATGCATTTTAAGTTCTTCTAATGGCAGAAGAGTCTTCTTAGCGACGTCCAAGATCTTCTCCTCTGACAAAGTCCTTCCCCTTTTCACGGAATCGTAAAACTCCTCTTTTATTACAATACTAGGAGGCTTTGACAGCATTAGACCATGTTCTCTGACAAACTCTGCATGTTCTTTGGGCCTTAGGTAGTGGCCAGAACACAAATGTGTACATTCTTTGCAGTTGCCTCCCCAAGGACGTTTGGGATCAGGAATAGGTATCGGCAAATATGTCAGTGGTGGTCCATCTTCAAACCATTTCTCATCTTTTCGGACGGTCTCGTCATGACACAAAGGGTGGGGGCATCCGATTTGATAACACAGATTCAACATAAACAAATAGTTCCCTGGCAGATCTTTCTTCATGTGGTTCTCTCTAACCATCCAGACACGCTCAAAGTACTCATAAAGGTCTGGCCTGTTCTTCTTCAACTGTTTCTTGTCGTTTGCACTACCTTTAAGAAACACCAGAAGGCTTTCCCGTCTTTCAGACATGGTTTCATTTTTGCCCCCAGTATGCAGTTTTAATATGGTTCCACAGCACGGTGCTCCATCAACCCGATCAATATATACGTCAGTTGCAATATCCATATTCTCGTTTAATTTCTTCGCATTCAGGCCATTGCTGTCGAAATTACTTCCAGCTAAGGTTGAAGGAATAAAGAGGTTTCCGTGAGCCTTGGCTATACAACCGTTCATCAACTCTACTTCATTAAGGTATGATCCCCCACTATGCCTTGAAGAAACAACTGTACACACTTTCTGCTTGAGCAAGTGCCTTTCAGTCCACAGAAACTGTACCTCCAGGTGACCTGGTCCTTCGTCAGTTGCCCCATCAACCCGTATGCATTCTATGGGCTTGTCATCAAAGTAATTGGGCATTCTGCTTTCAAGCATTTCGAGGTCAATTATGTGCTGTGTGGCGTTCTTTGGAAAGTTGAACTGCGGCTTGACCACTCCAGCACAAGCCTTCTCTGTTGTGTCGGACTTCATGAAAAGGTAGGAGGTTGTTTGAAGCAAGGATGAATATGGATTCATGAAGTCTGTTCTGGTTGTTAACGATGGCGCATTTTCAAGTGTTAAACATTTACCCTGTCTGTGAGTAAATGTTGTGTCCAGTCTAAACCCCGCCTGATCATCACGATTGAGTAAGAGTTTGTTCCTCCCGTCTTTCAGCTGTATAGAATCAAGTCCTTTATACAATGCACTACTCCAGTGAGCATCTGGATTAAGCTTTACGGAAAACCCCTTTCTTGATTTCCTGCATGTAACTTTAGCCACGCCCTTGTACCTTTTGGCAGAGATGCGGCGCTTACTTCGTACGACACAAAGCTGGACCACAGTTCCATAACCAATTTTACACGAGTATTTTTCTTGGAGATGGTCCTGGATAGCTTTGTACGTAACTTGCTTGCCCCTGGTACGATTTCCATCAAATGTTAAAACGCCTGTTCTTCTCCAAGCATCAGCGCCCACCTTTTTCGATTTGACAAATTCCTCGATGTCACTGCCAATTGTCGGGTGTTCTTTAATGATACGGCTAACTTTTTTTGTTACTTTTCTTTTCAACACGCTGTTGGCTGCTTTCAATTTAGCAGCATCTCTTTTTCCTTTCCTTTTGATAGCTGCTCTTGCTTTTTGGATGCAATCTAATCCTTCCTTAGAAACAAGTGAAGGAATCTCTCTGAGCATGGGTGTGGTAGATTCTTCAATTTCGGTGTCAGATACCACTTCATTTCCTTCGATCAATATTGGCTCATGCCGCTGGAATTCGAGAAACGCCTGCCGTGAGACTTCGACAGCTCTCTCCTCTTCCTCAGTTAGATCACAGTCGCTTGTTGACAAATAATAAGTGAAATTTAGTAACACTTGATGAAGAACTTCTGGGCTATAGAACTTTAAATATTGTGCAACATCATCAAAAAAGGAAAACCAGTTTAAGCTGTTGTCTCTAAGCCACGACAGTAGTGTCTCATTTGGTGGTGCTGGATTCACAACACCAGCAACATCTTTGGACAGGTCATCTGGATTAAATCTTGTGTTGCCAGTAGAATGGTTGGATGATTGTCCCTCATCTGCAGCTTTGCTTTCACCATGTACTGTGGAAACACTACTTTTACTGTTTCTATCGTTTTCATCAGAATCGCTTTCAATTACACTTTCTAAGTCACTCTCGCCTTCAAAACTTTCAGTGTCTGACACACTGTCTTCAATACCCATGGATTGTAAAAGAGCTGTTTCTTGAAGTTGCGCAAGCTTAATGATCTCATCGTGAATCTCTTGTGCATTCGCAATTGCCTCTTTAACTTGGTTAATTTTGAGAGTGTTATTGTCTATACCATACTTTTTCTTGGCTTGCTTGCCAGATAACCCCCAAGTTGCAGCAGATTGTATGAGTCTTCTATCAGACTCAGTTGATGCCAACTCGCACAAAGATTTCAGAGTTTCCTTGCTCATATGCTTCACACTCTTTTCATCTGGCATTGTCCTTGCAATCCAGTCAACGAAAGTTTTGTAATCCACATCTGACCTTAATTCCGTGACGTAGAGATGTTGCTGCTTGAAAATAACAACGGGTAACTGCATAAGTCTTCTCACCGCCTTGTCGGATTGATATTTCTTTTCAGGAAACTGACTCTTGTAAACGTCAAACACTTTAACTATTCCTTTCTGAGATATGTGCAACGCCATGTTGATCAGTGCATCACATTCCACACACTGTTCTTTGTGATACCTAGTGCAATATTCGGCTCGATACCTTCTATACTCTTCTAAAGAGACAGCTGTCATACGTGAGAAACGCAACTGATCATCCTGTGAGCGTGTGTTCTGATCACTGAGGTTTAAACGAACATTTCTCACAAACTTAACAAATGTTCCCTCGTTTATAGTTCCAACAACCCCCACTGGTTCACATTTGCACTGGCTGTTCTGTTGTAAATCAGTGGGGGAAACTAAAAATCCTCACAGTTTTCTTTCAAATGTCCCTCTTTGTTGGCCTCAAGCTTTTTTATGTCATCACAGTCACGTGCAACAACTAGGTCTTGAATTCTCTTGTCTTGTTCTGTAGCTTGGCCACGGGCTGCAGCCGGTTCCCAGCCTGCCATTGTAGGGTTTTCAATCTCTGTGACATCTTTGTTGTCGACTTCCACTGTAGCCTTTTCTCTCTCCATGGCTTCTTTGTTCCGCCCTTATGCCAATTCTCCAACACTAACACCCGGTTTCAGAAACTGACGTAAGTCAGCTTGTGGTGCAGCCTCACCTCCTTTTTTGCTGTCTCTGCACTTCTTTACTCGCTTTGTAACAGACTCTTTTCGCTGTAGTAAAGTCAATTCCTCTTGGTATTTTCTTTTCTTTTTTCTCAGTTCATCCAACTCCTTTGAAACATCAAGTGCTTTGCTGAACTCCTTTACATTAGCACATCGTTCACGTTGCTTAACAGCGTAACTAACTTGTATGTCAACTTCTCTTAAGTCCTCTTGCAACTGCTCTATCCTCTTCTGTCTAAAATCTTGGCTAGTACGCTCTTGTTTAGGCTCACTTCCAGATGCAGAACCAAATTCTTTCGATCTTGAATTTTTCTTCTTGTAAGCGAATCCATCTTCATGGACTTTAGTTCTCGCTTGCTTTTGCAATTCCAATTTAGAGCACAGCAAAGTTGGATTCTTCAGAGCAATATCAAACGCAGCTTCATTTATAGCTTTGTGATAATCAAGTAACTTGTCATCAGGCTTGAGCTGATATATCTGTGATTCTCTGCAAACTTTGTCAGGATCTAATGTGATTGTCTGGGTAATAGATGCCCCTGATGCTCCCTTGAAAGCAAAAAAGTTCGCTTTTACTGTCAACGTAAGAAAAGATTTTGTATAACCTCGCTTATTACTAAAAAGGAACTGTCATTCTGTAACAATAACAGCGTATAATGTTAGTCTTTTAAGGTGTCCCTTACATCAAAATTTCACTATCCACTTCACTGCAACACTTACACTTTCCTGTCTTAAACTATTTAATATTGAATTGGCGCAGCAACTTAATAAACTGGAACAAGTCCATCTCAAAATATTATTAAAACACCCCCAAGTTTGAATGAATCCTGAATAAAAAGTTGAACAGAGTTGTGATTCTTTTAATTGCCATGAGTAAGGAAAATAAACAAAATGATAAGGAAAATAAACAAAAACTAATTATTATTAAAAGTCAAGTCAATATGTACAACAACTGGCTACAGTGTTCAACATCTTTCATGATGGTGCAGCAAGTACTATCTTTGCAACATATTCATTGTTACTGTTGTTTTTGGAGGTTTTGTACCTGTATTACAGCTGGTCCAACCATGATTTGACCACCCTCAAAACACAGCGTTTTCTGGACAGCTGATATGAAAAGCAAAAACAAGAAAAAAATCAACAACAACAATACAACAATTACCACCAAACATTTAGAAAAAATAGAAAAATTCAAATATTTACTTGCAACATTTGGATTACCTCTAAGTTTAAATACATGCCCTACTGGAATCGCTATCAATAACTTCACAAACAGAAATCTATTTTACCCTTTAAAAGGGCCCTTGTTACTTGCAAGTCTCACAATGAACTAAGTACACCATAGTTGCAAACCATTAAATGCTCATTCTACAAGTTGACTTAATCCACAAAAACTAGAAGTGACTCTAGAACATTTCATTACAGGATTAATTTTTATTGGTTTTGAAGACAATAAAAAAATCCCAGAAGCAAAATAGCAGGGAGTTCATTGGGCCAGGTTTTTCAAAGCTGTGCATGCACAGTTAACAAAAAGAAGTATAATATTTTCAGACTTAAGATCTTTCAAGGGTCAGTAGTTACTTGACCACTGGTCAATGACAATGAGGGTGCATTGTATTTTGAATTTAAAATATCAAACATCCCAAGAATTACACGGTCACTCTATGTTACCTTTTTTCCGACAAGTTAAA
>NC_090885.1:45386203-45413703 GCF_036669925.1 Montipora capricornis
ATTGATAAATTAAAGCAATTTTCAAACATGTTGTGAGCACGTCATCACCTCCACTCCTCAAAAGTCTTGAATGAGAAGCAACAGGCATTGCATGCTCTCCTGCTTCCTGAACCAATTTGGGAGCCAAGGAAAATCAATTTCTGAGAAAGAATTAATAAACAGAAAAATTAACTTGGAGACAAAAATATAAACAAAAGTGAATGGAAAATTTTCAGTGGTATCGCCAGTTTATGCATATACAAAGGCCAAGTTTTCAGGCAATGTTAACCCAAGTATCATCGAGGACTTAGACAGCAGAGCTATATGCATATCTAGGAAAGATGGAGACACAAGATGGTGATCTGCTTCCTGAGATCAGGAGGAGGATTGCACTTTGCTGGGCAGCCTTTGGTAAAGTGGACAACATCATGAGAAGCCACAAGACAAGTATGAAGATCAACGGGAAGATACACTAAGAGTATAAATTATTCTACCAGTAATGACAGGTATAATAATAGCCGTGATGGAGAAACTTGTGGTCACACAGTGCAAGATGGAATGCATAATGCTGGGCATTACTCTTTGTGATTAAAATCGAAACACCTGGATTCGACAAGAAACTGGTGTAAGTGATATCGTCAAGGTTATCACGAAGGCAAAGCATAAATAGGCAGGTCACATTGCACGGCTATCAGATAATTGTTGTACTATCAGTGCAAGAGGGTGGACCCCAGGAGATTGGACCAGAAAAGAGGGACGTCCAAAAACATGATGGAGAGACGATCTCACCAGAGAACTTGGACCTGCATGGTCAAGATTAACTATGGACAGATACCTGTGGGATCAATCCAGGGAGGGATTCGTTTGTGAGGAGTGAATTTAGGCAGATGTTGATGATGATGGCAATGATGTTAACCCAAGGTGTTGAAGATTGTATATGAGAAAGTGTCTGGGGTATCTTATTGAGTATGAATGTGCTAGAGATGTGATTGTTTGATTTAACAAATAGATTCCATGTTGCCGTGCGTCTGTTCAGTAATAGATCACAGATGACGTCAAAATGTGGTAAGAGCAAAAAAGTGGCACACGAGGCGATAGCCGAGTGTGTCACTGATGTTCTTACCACATTTTGACATCTTCTGTGATCTATTACTGAACAGACCCACGGCAACATGGAATCTATTTGTTTTATATAATAAAGAATTAAACTTTATTCGCATAAAAGCTGATGGTGGCGTCAATCGTGCGTCTGTCCTCTAATAGATCATAGGCAAGAACCAATCAAGAGAATAACTTGGGTTATTATATAAAGATAAATAGATACTAGATAGACAGACAGACAGGCAGACAGTACTTTATGTAATAGATAAAATATGAGCAGGAGACCTTCATGGGATTTTAAAGCCCAAAAATGTCAGACGTGAATATTTTATCTTACTTGTGAACTGAACCAATAGATTGTGATAATTTGTTACATTAATCACATGGGCGTGGAGTTGTCCCATAGGAGTCTGGAAATATTTAGCATTGAATTTAGCGATTCATTTTCATAGCGCTCTTGTAGTAGAAACATGGCTGGTCGGTTTCGTTCTCCAAAGAGTAAAGAAGAAGAGATCAGTCTAGTGTCAGAGCCACTCCATAAGCAACTCAGTACAACACTAATGGGGTAGAAAATTCTTAGAGGAATGGCAGCAGTGACGGCAAAAGAAATTTGCAATGTCAGAAGTTGTTGGAGTAGCCAGTCTCAAATTCAAAGACGTTCAAGATGTGACCGTTTCAGTAGAGCACATTTTGCCAAATGTGCAAATTATAAACTTTTGGTTCAGCAAATTCGTTTGTGAAGTGCATGGCCAAGAAAAATGGAGAGCGTTATCCGCCCAATTCGTTTTTTTTTGTTAGTTTGTGCGATTAACTGTCATTTGCGTGAGAAGGGAGGAGAAGATGCATTAAACTTTCTCAACAGAGGCAAAATACTGTTGAAATACTGTAGCCTGCACAGCTGGTGGTAATTAAATTGTTGGCACAAGAGTCAAATTAACTAGTGGCGAAGCTGTGCTGAGAATGGGGAGGGGTGCTGTGAAATACTGGTACTGCCTGCCCAAAAACTAGGGTGTTTTGAATATCTTGGTTACTGAGCAAACAGAAATTTCTTATTGGCTGATATCAAGATTCTGTCAATCAAAATGTTACTTGAGACCTTCATCAAGTTTATTCCTTCTGTGAAAGAAAATCAATAATGTATGTCAAAGGATATATATCAAAAGCTCTTGCTTACAGTGTATCTTAACATTAAAACAGAATGGGAAATTTTGCTCAAGACAGAGTGGGAGACTGGTGCAAAGGAGTTACTTTCCAGCAAAGATGTTATGGTTATTCTACCCATGCTTCGTATGCATGATCTTCACTTTGGTGAAAGAATAATTATTATTTATATTGTCATCAAAAATGTTTCTTGTGATCATTTCCCAGATACTGCGGTCGACATTGCAAGGGTCATTTTCACCTTCAATTTACTCTGTGGTGAATCTGAAACATTACAGGCATGCACCTTTGAGAGACAATATCCATACTAGACACCAAATCTCAGCTTTGTGAACTGAAATGTTGTTGGAATATGATGTGAGATCATCTGACTCTACCTTTTTATTAAATTAAATACAGGATGAGAGGCAAATAAAGGTCACTGAGCTCACTTCACACATTCAGGTTCTGCAAGACTAACTTGGCAAGAGTTTTCAGATCATTGATTTAGTTTTCTCATCAAAAGGAGTGAACACATCAATGCGGGAACTTGGATGAATGATCAGAAATTTTACTTGAGTAGTTTAATTGGATACTAAATCTTCATTCCGCTGGAGAGTTCTTGGCTTGAGGTGTGATGTGATGATTCCTTCGTTTGCAGCATCGATCGATCAATGGTTTATTCATTCTCTCCCTTGATTTAAACAAGGTTTCGGTTAATACTAAAAAGGGTGTAATACTCTCCTAATTGCAATTTCAGATTACGTGCAAAATAATAATCTACAGCAATCGTTCGCAGATTTACTTGACAGTCTTCCTTATTTCACTTGCTTCTTTGATGTATCTACCCTTTCCATGCTTTCCAAATTAACATCTGTGTTAACTAACTCCATGCATGCTGCTTACTTGGTTTTGCATTACAGCTTTACTCTGATTGGCTTTTCGTAATTGGATTCAAAATGGGCGGCATTCAAACAGCATAAGTTTTCAGGCAGGCGGTGTTTCACAGTGCCCCACCCCCTTCTCCACGCCAACGATACCACCAGCTATGCAGACTATTGAAATAAATATAGACTTGATCAATATTGAATCGAATAATTACAACTGAAAATGTAACATTTTAGTGAAACAATCAAACGATTAAGTTGGTAATAGCAAGTAAAGTGCTGTGAGGGTACTCATAAAAGAAGAAATGAAAGTAATTCTGAACTTGCAATTATAAGATCAGGATGGATAGTGGAGGTCTACAAACCATTGTACTTAAGAAAAAAAACCCAACCTATAATTACACACTGTACATGTGACGTTATTACAACACAGAACATTGATATTTTTGTTTTTTCGGGATGTTTTTATAATGTTTACTTTCACGTCAATTACCTGTTACATATACGTGTTAATTAAAGTTATTTACAACTGTTCTATCTATAAAATGCCACGTTTTTAGGATGAAGTGTGACCAAAATGCATTCCTGTAATTTTTTGCAGCGATGTCGTGCCATACAAGTTGCGACATGAAGGGAAGAGTGCAACATAAAATTCAGCTGCTTACTGCATGTGTTTTGTGAAAGGAAATGAAATTAGTTCTGTCTAAGAAAAGTGTTTGAAAGGAAAGAAATAAATTGTACTTGTATAATGCAAGATACAGATTTGTGTATTTACAAAATTTAATTCAGTACTCCCTGTGTTTTATGTCGTACGGAGAAATCTAACCGTTGTGATACTTGATCAGAGTATTTGTTTTGCAAATTTCAACTGGTACAACTTCAAATAATTGAATATTTAATTCAAGTGAAAGACAATAAATTTTGCTCTGATTTAAAGATATCAACACATTTCATCATAACAGCAGTACCCTTTACATAAGGCATACCCAAACAATTGCATGCATGTGAATCAAATAAGAAAACATTTGGTCACTTCTATGTGCTTGATCAATGAGCATTTTGTTTGATTTATTTGCCTCAGTGGTCGATTGGTTTGATTCGACATCAGCTGGCCAACAAGCTTGATCAGGTAGATAAGTCAAGTGTGGAGTGTGTCTCAGCATCTACCAGTATAGTTTGTTTTTGAAAAGCTTTGAAATACACAGTATCTCCGTCTATCAGTATCTCATCCACTGTATTAAATGTTATCTACGGTGACATGGGGCACATTACCTTCCACACAGCAAAACCTGAAGGACTCAAAAAAGCACAATTGTCTTCCCCCTCCAAAAATTTGATGTATGTTAACTGATACTAAGTGACCCAAGTGTAATAAGGTGGCAGAATACATTGTACAGTTTTTGTTACCTTTGTTTCATTTACCTTTAAAACCCTTGATCCTTTGGTCGCCAAGAATGGTACATGTAGCAAACAAGTTATAACAACACATGAATAAATATAAAGAGACCTTTAAGAAAATCTGGCCACATGCAACAAGCTTGTAATGATGCTCACAAGTTAACACTTAGTCTATTTTAATAATAATTTGACTGAGAGATCTTTAATTATCCCTTGTTGAAGGTTCACTGGAATATCTACAATTTCCTCTGTTAAAGTTCAGTTTTTTCAATACTCGAGTTACTTATTTCTTAAAGTATTTTCGTGCCAATCTCGTTAAATTTTAACGAGTGGTTCTCGAGAAATAGGCGTATTTCCGAGAAAGTTATTCCACATTCATTCGCAATTTTTTAACTTTACTACTCATTCGCTGCATTTAGCTGGGTTCTTTCCATAACAAAGAAACATCACTGAACTGATTTCTTTAATGTATGTAGCTGCATATGTTACTACAGAAAGAATGGGAATGATAAAAAGGAGGAAAGGGAGAAGAACTGAATTAGAGCCATTCTGGAAGAGAAGGATTAAGGGGAAACAATTGGCAAAAACACCTGAGCAAGATTTAGGAGGTCCGAAGAGGAAACATGAGACTGAAACAAAGAGAGAGGGAAAGGTTGAACAGAAAATGTGATCTTGAGGAAAGGGGCACTTCGTGTGTCTTAGGCATGTTGAAACAGAAGATCAAGGCACGTGAAGTTAAGATCAAAAGATATGACGAGAGACCAGAACCACCTGTTTAGAACCAATCAGAAGCTGTTCTACAGAACACTAGATGGAAAGGAATGAGGAGAAACGGTGTTACCTGATCCCACAGAAGCAAACTCCTTTTGGAGCAAGATCTGGTCGGAGGAAGTCGGTGACAATGAGAGAGCATCTTGGCTAGAGGATGTAGAGGTGGAGTTCAGTACAACAGAGGTGCAAGAAGATATGTATCAGCATCACTGCGGAGGATATTAGAAATAGAGAGAGCAAGATGGTAAACTGGAAGGCAGCCGGCCCCAATCTTGTTCAGGGGATCTGGTTTAAGAAAGTGACAGGATTGCACTCTAGATTGGAGAATGCTTGCAAGACTGTATATGTCAAGGGAATGTACCAGAGTGGATCGTCAGGGGAAGAACAGTTTTAATAAAAAAGGACAAATTTCCTGCGGCAAATTGCACCTCGGTTTTACCAAGGGAAAAAAATTTGCACACCTCGGTGGCGCGCGACTACTACCCGCAGCAAAGACGAGGTATTACCTCGTCCCGAGGGGTCAATACTTTCAGGTGGTAATGTACATATCATAAATTCATGTAGTAACGCAATGGCAATAACTAGTCAGGATATACTTGTTTGAAAAGCCAGGTTTTAAGTAAGCCTTTGATTATACATGTAGATATAGAAGAACATGATCTGATATAGGGAGGGAGTGAATTTCACAGCTCAGGGGCGGCGCAAGAGAAACCTCTCTTTCCATAAGAGTTGAGAATACTAGAGGGCTTAGACACAAGATAGAGGCCAGGTGACCTTAGAGTCCTTGAAGGTCTATAAGGTTTGATTAACTCAGACAAATAAGATGATGCACAGTTATTGTGAATTTTGAGTAAGAAGTAAAATCTTATATTGACTTCTTTGTTCAATGGGTAGCCAATGTAGGCAATGCAGAAATTGTCCAGAGTTAAATATGTTCGGATTAGTGAGAAAAAGTGAGGACTGGCTGCAGCATTCTGTACCAGTTGTAGCTTTTGCTCCGAAGATTTGGACAGGCCACGAAGAAGGGAGTTGCGGAAATCTAATTTAGAAGAAATGAATGCATGGATAAGTGTCTCACAAGCCTTAACGCTGATATGTTTCCTAATTTTGCAAATGTACCTTAAATGAAAAAAGCAGGATTTACAAAGAGCAGCAACATAGTGTTCAAGAGACATAATCCTTGTCTAGGATAACACCTACATTATGTGCTTTTGTAGAAAATATACGATCTATGACCAGCAATTTCTAAAGAGTCAATAGGAGGCCTGGGACAATTATAGGAAGAAGAGAGTAGAAGAACTTCAGAAGATCTTCAGTCTATTCTACATCATCCACCTGTCGATTTCAGTCACATACTTCCATTTTCAATTTCGGTGTACAACATAAAGAGAACTGCATGGCCCCAACACGGAGCCTTCAGTGGCACACCACAGTTAAAACTACGAGAAGTAGATTCAGTACCCTCAACACTAACAAAATTAATGACTTGCGATTAGACAAATATATGACCTGAACCATTTCAGCGCAAGCCCACCAATGCCAAATCTTGTTGCAAGCCTTTTCAGTAGGATGCGATGGTTGACAGTATCAAAGGCTGCTGACAAATCAAGTACCTCTAAGATGATGGAGCACTGATTATCTATGGCAATTACGAGGATATTTTTTTGAACTCTTAATAGGGCTGTTTCCACGCTTTGGTTTTTCCAAGCACTGGTAGATTCTATATGTTTTCACTACACAGCATTGCAGTACTACCGTGGCCCATAAGGGTCATGCTGCAAATTAAAGAGTTGCTGCAAATAAAATAAAGTTGCTATAAATTAAAAAAGGTGCTGCAAGTAAAATAAAGTTGCTGCAAATTAAATGAAGTTGCTGCAAATTTAAAAGAGTTACTGCAAATTAAAAGAATGTTGCTGCAAATTAAAACATCAAAAGTGTGCACGCACAAAACGAAGGACAGGTACATAACACAGGTCATTGTTTTACCAATACAGAAACAACTCTAACTGTTTACAAATGCTAACATTAGGCCTAATTGGACCTAAGGTCAGCTTTAATGGATGTTTAGGATACGTTCTGTATTGTTAAAACAATGACCTGTGACCTGTGTTTTGTACCTGCCCTTCCTTCAGTGCATGCCCATACTTTTGATGTTTAATTTGCAGTAACTCGTTTTGTAAATTTGCAGCAACTCTTCAATTTGCAGCATGTCCCTTGTGGGCCACTGTACACAATGAGACTTGCGCCATCTTTGCTCTAACTTACAACGTTTAGCCTTAATTTTCCAGCTTTGATTACTGTTGAATACCAGGGTGGTGATGGGCATTTAGTGACAACATTGTCAATACATGGTGCACGAGAATCCAGCACAGAAGATCGAGGGCACAGAGTTATATTGTTGAACTAAAGAACTAAGATCATTAGCAGGTGTTCTTAATAGAGAAGATCTAACAATTTCATCAGAAAATCTTCCATATCAATTCCCTTAAGCTTACCACAACGAGTGACCACACTAACTGGCGGTGGTTTCTTAATGCATACGTCACTAAAGATGGCACAGTGATGCAATGTTACAGGATCACACCCAGAAGCATTATTAACGATATGATCAGCAGATGACAAACATCCTGACATCCTGAGAAAATTGAATACCCTGCAACCGCCAAAATTGTTGCAAGACAAACTTTACTTTTGGCAACGGCTCTTGCAACCTTGCCTCACTACGATTTTGGCTGTTGCTGGGTATGTTACACTGTACATGTGTAAAGATTGTGCAACTTGTCCCGCCACAAAACTGTCACCAAAACATTGCAAGACAAGTTGCATGAAACATTTCACAGCGCCTTTAATTGTTGGGCGTTTGCTAATAGGCAACCAAGGATTTGTCAGGGCAACCTAATTCAGGGGTTTGGCTGCCTTGATTTTTTTTATTTCGAGCCTTGCACCGGTCCTAACAGCTACATGTGAGCTGTTTAGCACTATCTACTAACTTGAAGAGAAAGAAAAAGGAGAAGCTTGAAAAATCAAGACCGGCTTGTTGCAGAGTTTCATGTCATTTTGCATTTGTGGGGTGATGTACATATATGAGGCTTTTTGTTTGTCAAGCTTTGGGGGATATGTGTATTAACGGAAGTAGTGGACAGATCAGCTTGACTTCCTTGTTGATAATGACAATAAGAGGTTCTTGTGAGAAAATCTGCCTTGGATAATTTTTTCTGACAGGAGGTCCCATGGATAGGTGTGCTTTCTGTTACCTTGACAGCTGTAATGTCCTCCAAATGAGACTTGCAATGGTAGCTCTTCTGTTTTTTTATAGATTTTTTCCTTGTGGTAAAAACTTTAACTTACAGAAATTGCTAGAAAGAGGATGAAACAGAAAATATATTCTCTGGAGATTATGAAAGTGAGATCATTTTCGTCCATCTCTTTTATGGTGGTACTTCTTAGAGTAGGTCCTCGTACTCATGGTAATGGCGAGGTTGTTGATACAAACAGTACACTAACAAAAAGATGGCACCAAAGACTGTACAAGAGTATCTATATGATCCAACCCGTCGAGCAACGAGTTATTACAGAGACAGATATTAAAAAACATGGAGAGAATATCTCAGCTGTTAACAGCCCTACCACTTATGCTTCTTGGCTCCAATACTCGAATTCTGCAAAGTACCAGTCTCTTCCATGGGGAAATTTCTTAAAGGGAAGTCCGTTGGCAAATCAGTTAAGAGATGTCTATCCCGTAGCGTAGTAGAGACTATTTATAGTGAAGACCTAGAGGCAGTGTTTGACTTCCCTGTACAAATAATTAGTATACCGGAAGATGTAAGAAAAGGCCCACCACCTTCCCTTCCAGATGAAGAGAAAGCGTTTCTAGCAAGCATCTCCAGAAAAGGCCATTGCAGATATTGAAAAAAACACGAGAAGTCAGTTGAGCTGCTCTGCTTGGTATCAAGAGCGGGCATTTAGAATCACTGCCTGAAGATTTGGAGATGTTGTTTCTAGAAAAGCCCCAATAAATGACAAATTCTTACATAGTCTACCCGTATTTGCACTAATAAAGGTGCAGACTCAGGCCGTGAAATATGGATTAGATATGGAACCAACAGTTGTAAAAGAGTTTAAGGAGTTGACAGGACCTCAAATGTGGCTTGCTGGTTCATCCTGATATTTACTGGATGGGATGCTCACCTGATGGAATTATTTATGATCCTAATGAAAGTCCATCTGTTGGTATTCTGGAAATTAAGAGTTTTTTTTCATTGAGGGGACAGTCCATTGATGAATGCTTAAACCTGAGAAGAGACTTTTGTATTTATAGAGACGAAATCAGGAGTCAGACGACGGCGAAATCAGGAGTCAGGAGTCAGGGTGGCTTAGTGGTTACATGTATCTATCGGGCCTCCCACCACTGCACGCCGGGGTTCAATTCTGGCCTCGGCCAGCATGTGGGCTGAGTTTCAGTCGATCTCAACCTGACTCGAGGGTTTTTCTTAGGTTACTCCGGTTTTCCTCCCTCAACAAAATCGACTCACAGCTAATTAACGTCTAGCTGTGGTGCTGTGCTCCGACATCACAACATGGACTGTAAAAACTATAGCGGCAGCCAGAGGCGCCTTTGTATGTTTTCAGCCCGATGTCGTGAGCCGCGCCCTTCGCAATTCAGTCCTCGACTGCAAGTAAGGGTGATTAGTGCTAGCAATACATGTATATTGAAAATATTAATGGTGCTATAAGACTCAAACGTAACCACAAGTTTTCTTTCAACTTCAAGGCCTAATGGGGATTTCTGGGTTGTTATGGAGCAAAATCTGTATCCATTCAAAAGGGGGGTCACAAAATCTGTTCGTAGAAAAAATTGAGTTTGATTCTGGAGTCTTTCACAACCTTGCTTCAAAAGTTCATGAACTATATGTTTCTCACTGTTTGCCTTATGTATGAAGAAAGTAAATAGACAAAGCACAGAAGAGAAAAAACACATACAGTAACAGAAGAACTTGACTACAATGTGCAGTCATGTTATTGTAAAACTACAGGGAAAAATGAACATGTTCGTATCTCTTAACAATGATAATACTGGTGTTACCACATAGAAAACCTTGGTATTTCAGATTTCGATATAATAATTTAATAATAATAATAATAATAATAATAATAATAATAATAATAGTAATAATAATAATGTTTTCAAAGTATCTTGATATCAGCAGGCAAGTCAGAAATTTAAAGAAAACGACAAAACTTTTGAAAGTACAAGACATGTTTTGACAGAAACATCTGTCATCTTCAGTTGATTAATGTACAAAGCGTTAAGTTGAATTTGTAAGTCGGAAAAAGTGCTAATTTTGCCAGTAACAACGGAATGTACATAAAACGTGACAATGTGAGAATTAAAAGGGTAGTTTAAGATTAACGTGATGCAGTTGTTGATTAAGAGAAGGTTGTTCTCTTTGAATATGAAAAGCTTCTTTTATCTTGAGTTGAAAAGTCGTAGAGGCATGATCTAAAATATGGAAACATTCCCCTGAAGACAGGGCGCGACATTGTTCAGAATTCTGTAGGTGTTTGAAAATGTGAGAGGCCCTATCACCGTCTAAGTGCTCACGCACACGTGTGGAAAAATGCCGGGTTGTTTCGCCGACATAACAGGCATTACAGCCTGCACATACAAACTTATAAACCACACGTGAACGAAGCCCGCCAGGGATATGGTCTTTCACACCAAGCAAGTTGCCTATCTTAAAGGAGTAAAAAACTAGTTTGATGTCCAAATCATTGCAGTAGCGCTTGATAAAGTGACGGATCTTTTTCTGAGTTACCACAGAAAAATGAGGTAGAGGCCTGATGAGTGTGGAGTGTTGTGTTAGAGAAGAAGAAAATAGTTTGGGTTTTTATGTTGCCAATTCTAAAGAATAAACCTCATTAAGGGAGTTTATGCAGCTGAGACAGTCAATATGGAAGATACTTTAACGAGTGGAGAATTTCAAAAACTGATAGAATATGTGAAAGCATGCAACACTTAGTATGTGAATGTGAGAAATTGGCTCAGAAAGAATATAAGAGATGACACGACAATGTACATGTAGCAAAGAAAGTCTATTAGGATTTTTGTAAGAAGAATGGGTTGGAGCATACGGAAAAGTGGTATGAACATGTCCTAGAAGGAGTACAGTTTGTAGTTGAAAATGAAGAAGACAAAGTTTTGTGGGATATATCAATGTTCAGTGTGACTTTAATGTGATAGCTAGCTGAGGCAAGAAGACCAGACATAATTGTAATATTTGACAAGAAAGAGCGAAAAATACCAGGACTTGAAAAGAGAGATTGGAAGACTGTGGAAACTCAAAATGGTAGAAGTCGTACCTGTAGTGATAGCTACGAGCCCTTGTAAGTGTCACCAAAGGATTTGATAGGTGGATTGGAAAGCTAGGGATGCCATTCAATGTTGGAGTAGTGCAAAAAACTGCCTTGTTGGGAACTGCAAGGATATTGAGGAAAGTATTGGAAATGTGAAGAAGAGATAATTCTGTTAGCCTAATTGGTCATTTGTTATGACTCGCCTAACAGAACAAAGGACGGCAATGAAAACAGCCAGAACATGATGCTGAAACTTTATAATAATAACAATAACAATAACAATAACAATAATTAATAATGATGATGATGATGATGATGATGATGATGATGATGATAATAAACGGTTAAAATTTTACTCATTTAAAGCATATTCAATCTTCTGCACTTTCTTGGTTGATAATTGGGGCCTGAAATAGCAGCAACATACCACACACTGTCCAAAAGTCAAATCTGATTTAAAAGCCCTGAAAGGGACAAGGGCACAACATTGGAAATGAGTTTATACATCTTGATTCTACTAATGGTGCTTTCTACGTGGATGCAGACACTAGCTATTGATTGTGTATTTTCAACTTCTCCATGGCTCCTGACCAGTAGATCCTTGATGTTAAATCCTTTGTCTGTCATGCACTCATCTCCTTCTTCCAACAGCTCAAGGATACTAATTCCTAGCAATCCCTTGGCAGTTGTTGTGTTTTTGTAACAAGAAAAACACTGGCTTGGAGTCTTCAAGGATGATGGCTTGCAGATTTTGATTTCTGTTCAGTCAAGAATGCTTCTAGTAGCTGAGTACTTTTCTTTGAAGGTGACTGGTATATTAGTTTCCCAGGTCAAATCCTTGCTTTGTGAGATGGGAAGAGATCCCAATTCAAAGTAAAGTAAGTTAATCTAAGAATGGAACACTCTTGAAACTGTTGACCTATAGAAAAGATATGCTAGGTGTTCCTCTGGGAAGGCATGTCTCAATCTCACAAGAGTTAAAAAATACTGATCAAGAATCGGCAGGCTGCGAGGTCCCCCTTGTTGCAGCTGTTGTTGGTGATTTTCATCCACCTTGATATCCGACCTCCAGTATTTCAGATCCTTACACCTATCTTCAATGAAGTTAAACAATTGTAAAACACATTCCAGTTAACAATACCTGTGTAAAATCAAATTAATTTGTCTTGGTTGTGAAAGTTTTCAACAGAAAAACACACGTGTTTATCCCCCATGGAGGCACTGGCAATTAATTTCCTCCTCTCGGTCTTGCTTCTCCTTTTCCAAATACTCGACGTTTTCAGTAAGGTCTTTCAATTGCGCATTTTTGTTTTGAAGATCAGTTTCCAGTTTGTCTATGACAGCACGTTTTCTTTCGCAGCGTTCACAATTCTTTCAGTGTCGTTTCTTACGTGGTACCTCCAAAGTTCCACCTTTGCGTTTGCCTTTGCTTGCTAAAGTACTCCGAGATCGCTTTTTGTCAGTCCACTGAAACACTGACGGCACAGCACCTTTTCTCAAGACAGTCCTTTTTCCTTTCCCATCCAGGCTCATGGTGTAATCCTCCGAAAATGCGTCAAGCAGACCCGTGTATTGCTGATAACAGTAAAATATTCTCCTTCGTCTTGGCGAATTTTGCTAATCCACAGCTCTTTTTGCTCTTTTTTCTTAGCAAAACGATGAAATGGAAGGTTTTTGTTCTTCTTCGAGGTAGTACTGCAAAAGGAGACACAATAATTATGCAGCATTTTTGGTTGTTCAAGGACTCGCACACAGCAAAACAATCTATACCCCAGTTTCCAGACCTCCCTCGGTCAGCGCCATTTTGGAGAAGGGTCTATTTAACAATTAGACCCATAGCCCGCAAGTGCTACAGGTCAATAGCCCATGAGGTGAGAAGGCGAATGGGCTATTGACCTGTGGCCCTTGAGGGCGAAGGGTCTAATTGTTTTAGTATCACCCAACTAGTGAGACAGAAAAGTCAATAATAAAGTTAGTAAATGCAAGTTGAAGAAATATTTATTTGGGAACAAAATGAGAGAAAGCTTCACGCTTTTCGCTACTCGAGGACTATTACTAATAGTCCTCTAGTAGCGTAGCCAATCAAAATGCAGGATTTGCATTAGTCCACTAGTTGGGTGATACTAATATTGAATATTTCCATTCGATCACCATATATGGTAGTACATGTAGATTCCTCCCAGAGTCCTACAATTAATTCTTACAAATTCCTGTAATGATGTCATAAATTATTTTTCCTGCAAGGATAAACACATGGTTACAAACTGAAGGCAGTTTTCCAAACAATAACGGAAAGTGAGGAAAGTTTGTCTTTGGTTGACAAATGTTTGTGAAGTGCGTTTTGGAGGTGAATTGGAGAAATGACAATTTAAGCAATAGCCACCTGAAAAATTCAGGTGACTTTAACAGGATTCCAACCCATGACCTCTGTGATGCTGCTGCAGTGCTCTTACCAACTGATCTATGACGCCACTCATTTGAGAGCAGGCCAATTTGTTGCATATGGCCTGAATATTTGTGAAACATCTCCTACTTGTGCTTCTGCTGTCATCAATAGTGAGAACCATGCTTAATAGTATAGCTTTGGCTAATAAACTGGAAAAAGCAACCTGTAAAATAATGATGATTTCACAAAAATAAGGTCTACATTAATTGTTTAATTGGCTTATTGTAATAATTGTGGGATTCCTACAACCCCGCGGCCCATGTGGATTCGTGAAAAGTCCTACAAGTGCATAATCATTCATTATGTAGACATTATGTCATTTTGTTATTTTAGGTACAAGTAACAAATTTGCTCCAAGAATCTCAAAGAAGGAACTTGTGAACGTAAGTGTTTCAGAGAATGGTGCAGCTAAATTTACTTGCAAACAGGAAATAGTTGGAGCAGGTTTGGCAGGACTTCAGTTTGACTGGATAAAATGGAAGGATGATAATTTCATGAACTCTGCACTAGACCTTGATAATGGCAACTTCACAATAATTGAATCAGAAAACTCAAAGTTTTCAATTATGCCAAGTACTGCAGATGATACTGGTATCCATTGGTCATACCTTTCAATACACAATGTTACCCTGAAGGACACAGGATTGTACTCATGTGTTGTATGCAATCAACATGGCAGAGCTTTCAGCAGTGCCTTTCTTACAGTTATTACTACTACTTCAAGTTCAGGTGGGTAATTGATTTAAAAATAAGTAACACCTGACAGGAACAACCATACTGTCAATAGCCACCTGTCACCACATCGGACTCTAACATAAACTCTATTATCATGATCTTTCCAATAACTATTTTAAAATTTTTCAATAAGTAACCTTTGAAATAACGTCCCACCTAGAGGTTGTGAGACCTCTCAAGTCTCATGGTTTTTAGGGCAATCTCACAGTCTCACAATGACGCACAAAAATTTCACGGTAAACAGATTGACAGGCTGATGGAATACATTTTCCTTAAATATTTTCATTTCTACCTTGTAAAATTGATTTTCTGGTGCCAATTTTTGCAGAGACAAGATATGAACCTCACAACCATATTTAGAAGACAAATGCCAAATAAGGTTGTTGTTACTAGTTAACATCTAGTTGCGTTTCTTCCACTTTGTCAAAATGGCGGAAAACAATGAAAACAAAAACTTTATTTTGATGAACTGGTTTTTATTCTTTTTTACACCGTCGGTAAATCTCCAGGTTTTTTCCAAAATCGCCAGGTTTTTTTACCTTGATGTGCAGGTCTTTGGTCTTTTGGGGGTTGACAGGTCTGCATTGTTTTTGTTGGGTGTCAAAACGGCCTTTGCATGATTAGCTCTTATGAATACAAATGGCAATGACAACTCAGGCCAGGCAGACATTTAAAAAGGCTAAAGATCGGGGGTAAAGAGGGATAAAGAGGAATAATTGGTCAATTACAGTTGAACCTGTATATGTGTTCCACTGTGAACATTATTTTGCATAGAACAATTACTTCATTAGAAGTATTTTGCCATAGAACAAATACTCCATTAGAAGTATTTTGCATAGAACGAATAATCCAATATTTCTTGGGAACCAGTTTGGTTCAGCCGTTTTAACGTATTGTAGAAAGAAAATAAGAAAATAGCTTTTGACGGCCAAACAAAACAAGGAATTACGGTATATCAAGTTAAAGAAAACGAGTTAGCTATCGCCATCACAGGGACTTCTCAGCGGTCCCCCATCCAAGGCCCCTTCTACTGCGCACCGGTGGCTCAGTTGGTTGAGCATCTGGCTGCCATGCGGAGGGTGTGAGTTCGACTCCAGCCAGACCAACACTCAGGGTCTTAAAATAACTGAAGAGAAAGTGCTGCCTTTGTAATTACATCCACAAATGGTTAAGACTTTAAAGTCGTCTCGGATAAGGACTATAAACCGTAGGCCCCGTCTCGCAACTCTTCAATGTTCACAACGCAGTGGGACATAAAAAAACCCACACACTATTCGTAAAGAGTAGAGGATTTCATGAGTACTATGTGGTGTAAGCCTCGCAGAAAATGAGAGCGCACAAAACGTTCCGAGAGCTGTCTTAAAACTTTTGTTAAGGCCTAATTAGGCCTAAGGTTAGCTTTTATGCATGTTTAGGATACTTTCTGTATTCTTATTAGGTCTAAACAAAAGTTCTAAGACCGCTCTCGGGACGTTTTGTGTGCTCTCGTTTTGTGCGAGGCTTACACCACATAGTAGTCCATTTCATTCATTCATGTGCTGGGTGAGCTCGAGATCGCTAATGGACTGATAGCGGCTGCCAGCGGCACCTATATATGCTGATGTTCGATCTCACCCGTAGATCCCTTGCTTGTAAAGCACATTTGAATATATGTTAATAGAAAATGTGCGATAAATTAAATTCATTACCATTACCATTAACCCCATTTGGAGGAGTTTAACCCTTTAAGCCCCGAGGGGTTCCCCATTGACGAGTAAAATCGTCTGGCGTTAGACAGAGTAAAATCTATAAGTGCCATTTGGCACTATCCGGGCTGAAAGGGTTAACTTGAGTTGATACAGTACTTAATTAGCTTGGACTAGCATCAGCGATTGTGATCTTTGTGTTAATTTGCACATGAAAGAAAAAAAAAGCTAACTAACAAAAACCTGGTGTCTATAGCCGTCATTTTGTTACAGATGCATCCTTTGTTTCGTGAGTCGTCAGAATTAAACACGCAAGGTAAATTGATCATAGGAGCTCACTATAAAAATCAATGTCACTTTCGATTTTGTGATTTTACTTGTATGACGAAAAGTACGATAGAAAAATTGAACGCAACAAAAATCTCCCGAAACGTTTTTCGCTGATGGTGGCACAAAATTTATGATGTTTTCATCTCACAAATTTTGTTGCTGATGGCAAATTATTTTATTCTCGATCGACACTTCCTAAAAGTTCCTTCCTTTATTTACTTTTGCATCAATATTTGGTTTGCATAAAGCTAAGCAGGCTAACAAAATCTGTACCTTGCATGCTTACATGTAGTTCGCATTTTTGAGCATTAAAATAGAAGTTTTGGTCATATGTTCCTGACAGCAAGTCGCATATTTTGACCTCCCCCATCCAGAAACTGTACATAAACCATGCCAGAAAGGGCTTAACTTCAGTGAACATTGGTCTTGGAAAGCTGTCAGAAGCTCAGAGTACATGGTTAAGCTTGTGGTGAAAAAGAAGTTGTAAAATTAATAATCAAAATGTCAGCCTTGAAGCCAAATGTTTCTCGATTTCCTTTTATTTTCTTCAATCTTTCTGGGTTTAGTATTTTACTGAACCACATGCCTTCTCAGGAGGTATTTACTGTAGCAAAGATATCTACCATGCCACTGTAATGATAAATTTACGATACCAAAAGAATATCATGTACTATTAGAGCTACATATTATGCAAGGACAACTTGAATCTCCTGAGTTATGGAAAAAAACACTGTCAAGTTTATACTGCACAACCACACATACGTAGTGCATTCCTACTTTAGACATTATCCCGTATCCCCCCCTCTTCCTCCCAGTCAAAAATCCTGGATGCCTACAATGTTTTTTACCTATTAAATATCCCGTATCCTGATCACAGGTGGATCATTTCATAGCACTCTCCTACATGTAACGTTCAGGATTTAATGGAGGGGACATAGTTTTGACTCTTTAACCCATTAACTCCTCAGGGGCCCTAGGACACCCCTGGTTGACAAGTAAAATCGTCTGGTGTTGGAAAGAGTAAGTCTCCCTCCTACAGTAGGGGTCAGTAGGCCATTTCGGAATTTATGCTTTTAGGTCGAACAGAGATCAAGTTATGGACTTAAAAACATAATTTCGGTACAAACATCTCTAATTTAAGGCGCATTCCCCCGAAACCATAATTATAAAGTCTTAAAATGTTTTATGATTTTTGTAATGTTCATAAGAATAGGCAGACCAATTAGTGATTTTACCATTTCCAAATAGTAGGTCCATGACAGGATTTTCCAGTTGTCCCAAATCTGATAAATTTTTAAATAGTTTATAATAAGGTTTTTGGGGACACAGCCTCAAAATTAGAGATGTTTGTATCAATTTGGGCGCTGTTTGACCAAAAAGCATCAAACTTGGACAGATGGCCAATCTCAATGTTATCTTTCATCTGATGGTGTCAATGTCGATTGACACCATCAATTATTCTGGAATGGCCTATGGATTAATGGAGGGAAAGTAGTTTTTTGACTGGTGAACCCATTCACTCCTCAGGCACCTAAGACACACCCAGTTGATGAGCAAAATCGTCTGATGTTAGACAGGGTAAAATCTGTTAAGCCTCACTCCCAGGGGTCCAATTGGTTAGTGCTCTTGCCACTGCATGCACAGTATCCTTGCTTAATTGTTTTATATTGTATGACCAATCTTTTAACCAAGAGTTATTGTGTCCTTCTGTGTTTCTTTAAAACATATGGATTCAATTGTTCATACAATGTAATTCAGTTTTATATACAGTCGTAGTAATTTTGTGTTTTCCTTAAACATAAATGAGCCAGCATCGTTAGGAAATAATAATAATATTATTAAAGTGGTTCACCAAAACGAAATTCCATACAAATTAATATACAACACAAATGTCTAACTTTTTATAGCTTTTCCAGCAACAGTGGCTTTTTTCAGTACCTCATCGCATACTCCAGTGCTCAGTCAAAGCACCAAAGTTATTTTGGGGTGCATAGGAGGAATCATCGCATTCATTCTGGTGGTAGTTATGTTTTTCTTCCTTTGGAGAAAAAAGGGTTCAAAAGATCAGAGCTTACCAATGATCTTACAATGGACAAATGAGACAAATGAAGTGAACAATAGCAAATATTCCCTTCAAGTCAAGCAGCAAAATGGACAGACAGCTACATCTCGAGATGTGCCTATTTCACAAGTACAAAAGAGGCACAGTAGTTACAGGTCTCAGTTATCCTCAGCAGGATCCTTTGGAACTGTTATAACCTATGCAGATGGTATGATTTGAGTTTAAGACTTCAATACATGTAAATGCTACTGTGGATTTTGATTGCAGATTACAGTGTACCAGTGAATTAAGGCATCCCCTGAACTACTACTGACATGTATTTTGTGAGAGGAATTAAGCCAAAATGACTTGATTAAGTGCACGACACCAGAAGGAAGTAGAAATATTTTATGTCCATATTTTTGAAATAATTTTATATTCACTGAAAGCTTTTTTTTGGTATTTGTGTTATATAATCTGTTCATGTTAACAGTGGTCTTGGCTTTCTTTATTGCAAACTACAATATTTATTGAATAATGGGGGTTGTGTATGCATGGTCAATTGAAGACTTTGTGAGGTCGGAAAAAGTTCTTTCATCCTTAAAGGGGCAGACTGTCACACTACCGCTATTTTAGTCAAACTTCAGAACACTAAAAGATGTCTTTGCATCATTGAAGACTAAAACATAATGCTGTATAGTTTTGTTGCCAATAACCATTGAAGTGCACTGAAGCTATGGAGAGGATGGAAATGGGTTGAAACTTGAAAAACACTGGCCAGTTTTTTCAAGTTTGGAGACCATGTCTTCAGAAACATGCCAAAAAATTAAATGTGCTATACATACAATTCATATCTTCTCATAGCTGGGTTGTCAGGAATGTTGTATGTGTATAAGCTAAAGTATTAATTATTTTAGATTTTTACCCAGGTTTGACCTTAAAACAGCAAATTTAGCATGACACTGTGCCCCTTTAAAACATATTGAGATAATAGACAGCCTTGATTCTATGAAGGCGCGTATACATTTGATGAGATTGCTCTTATACTCAGTTTTCAAACGACCATTTGTCACCCCTAAAAACTCTATTAATCATTTTTTTTTAACATTTCAGATCTGTTTGAATTTCCACTAGATGAGAAATGGGAGGTTCCTAGGGAGTTAATAGACATAAAGGAGTTAGCTGGAGAAGGTGCATTTGGATATGTCTCAAAAGCAGAAGCTTTCCAGCTGCCAAAAGTGCCTACACCTTGTACTGTTGCTGTCAAAATGTTAAAAGGTTAAAAGATCTGACGCCCTTGTTTATACAGTGTACATTACAATAAGTGACTTGCTATAAACAGATTACTTGTTTATGTACTTAAATTTTATTCATGCAAGGGAATTTGCCTTAAACACGAGGAGTTGTACAGTACCAGCATAGGGATGACTGCTTTTCCAGTTAGTAAATTGCCCTCAGGTATTGAACTATTCTACTGGTAAATTGACTTTTGGTGTCATCCATTGTGGTTTCACAAAATTAATGACGAAACACAATGCAACATTATCACTTACATGTAGGGTGTTTTTTTATGTAATAACTTTTCATGTTAATTAGCTACACAGCTAATTTAGGACACTTTCCACTTTACAAGTACAAGGAAGAGTTACATTTTTACAAACAAACTTATTTTTAAGTTAATCTAAATGGCAGAACTATTATTTTACAATGTACTCTGCTTATTGGGGTTGCAGGAACCAGGGTCACTACTTTTAAAGAGACCTTTTTATTGGAAGGGTTGTCACTACAACACTGTATCACATAAAAGCAATGTTTTGGTACCATATGAAACATCAATGATTGCTTAACAAAGTGCGTCCATTATTGACATAATAGGTTACCATGGCAACACAAAAGCTTTTAAAAAATACCCTATATTTTGTCTTGTTTATATCTCAAAAATGAACTCAGTGACCCCCATTTTTTATTGTAGAATTATAGTAATCTGAGCTAGAACTATCAGCAAAGTTTTTACAAATTCCTGGGAGCCAATTCAGAGTTACATTAAATTCCAAACATAATTCGCGTTTCATATGGTACATGTACCATAACATAGCTGTTATCAGTATAGTAGTTATAAAACTTCTAATAAGAAGGTCTCTTTAAAGTGGTGAAACTGGTTCCAGCCACCTTAAGTAAATCCTTCAATACAATAAGGTCATACATGTACGTGTAAGCTACAACTGTGATATATTGGAAATAGCATAAAATTTGAAGATTTATAACTTCTATCGTTTTCGCCAGGATTCGTTTTCGCCAGGATTTGTTTGAGAAGCATACTTAAGGCGAACTTCCCCTGAAATTTTCAGGGAAATTTCCCTGAAGACACGTGAGATCTTTTTGTTTTTGATTAATTTTGTACCTTAAAAACTACATGTAAGTTTCTCACTTGAAGTCATATCCGCAGGTTAGAGCGTCGCACTGGTATTGCGAGGTCACAGGTTCAAACCCTGTTGAAATCCTGAATTTTTCAGGCTTCTCTACACAATTGCAAAAATTGCGTTCATAAATGTGAGGATTGTAGCTTCACTTGATTTCATATCTGCTGTTCATATATGATCCATTTCATATATCATTTCATCATTATAACAATCATTACTGATTTACTATTGATGTTGTCTCGTGGAATTGTATTTTGGCAAATAAGATCATTTTTCTCCCTTAGTAAATCACTGCAAAGCTCTGGTTAACCTTCCTGATGAAGTGAGTATTTATGATGTCCACCATTCAATATTATTAACCCAGCTTTTCGTTTTCATTTGTCTTAAAGAAAATGCTTCTGATGTTGAGTTAGCTGACCTGATATCAGAAATGGAAACAATGAAAGAGATTGGAACTCACAAAAACATTGTGAATTTTCTTGGAGCTTGCACAGTGCATGGTATGTATACTCCCAGTTACATGCAGCTTTGTCTGCATTTAATTTATTTTAAGAACATATCCCAATACATGGAATTCCAAATCGACCCAACAGTGGAGTGAAATTTTGAATTCCAAACAAAAACAAGTACTTATACATTCTAGCTCTGAATTATGCTATCGTCTTCGATCTTTGAAGTACGGTACTTTGCAGCAAAAAGGTTTACTAGATGACCTCACAAAGTGTTGTATGTCCGGATGTGTCATTAAGGCATGCATTTACCAACGAGCTTCTATTGGTTAATACCTGGTCTTACCTTGGGAATTGGATTTTCCCTAGCTATCGCTTTGGGGTAGCTGTCAAGGGAAACTCTAGATCTATTGTTCTCATGATCCAAGCTCAAGACAATAAAATTTCGCCAAGGTAAATTACGTGGGGAAAAATCGGTCACACTGAAAAACAACAAGTCGAGTTTACCGACTGGAGGTAAAAAGTCTACAGTTTGACCACGGCTATTGTGTTATTCTCCAGCTTGGAGGTCCTTATACATGTAGAGCGTTTTCACATGACGTCACGGCGGCCATGTTGGTATTCCTCCAGGAATAGAACTCTATTTTCATGCAAATACTTTCCTTATAATGTTTCAGCAATCCAATATGGCCACTGGTCACATGAGTGAAAATGCTCTATTGGGAAAAAACTGCCCCTGTAGTCTTCGTGGTACTGAAGATAGGGCACAGTTTTGCCTTTGAAGCGGATCGTTGTAGAAGAACATTTGTACTTTTTTCTTAAACCTGACGAAGTGCTCACGAAAAAACCAGAACAATTAACATCTAGGACATTAATTCTGGCAAGCTTCCTTAACAATTTCTAGTGAGTAGATATATACCCGGTAGCATAGAAAATGCAGGAAAGGCAAATGAAAGAAAGAATCTTCACAGTTCTCGACTTTCAGGAAGAAACCAAGGGGCCAGCCACTTATGTCCAGGTTTGACCCTAATTAGATGCACATCCAATTTTGACATCCAACACGAAGTGTCCCTTTAAGTGTATAAAGCATTTGCTACCTATTTGCAACAATAAGGTAAGCGTAAGGTTAGTGTTGTTTTTAGCTTTGGGTAAATGCAGCAGTTAATCTTTACTGAAAGAGCAGCATTTGGTGGACACTTTGACTGTGATGTAAATTGTCTGTATTCCAAGACACGAGTGATATTAGAGTTGGCGAGAAGAACAAGGGGACACTTCGTGACGCTTATTGAAATCCGCGTGCATCTAATTAGGGTCAAACCTGGACATATCTCGGGCCAGCTGGCCCCTAAGGTTTCAGATTTGGTTGCCAGCTCAAGTATTTTAGGCGCCAAAAAAATTTCAACAAAAGGTAAAATGTAAGCGAGGCCGAGCCGAAAATCTGAGCGTGGAAAGTGCCTGGACAGCCAGAGATAGGCAAATTTCAAATGCTGGATAATTTGACGTGAAACTATATCATTGAACAAAAAGTTGATGTACATCAATCATAACATTGCCAACAAATTCAATTATGACCGAGTCAACTGTTCCAGATATCCTAATATGATATACATGTGCGGTACTCTTAATCCTTGGAAATGCCTTTACCTTTGAATTCATGAACCCTTCTCTAACGTGCAAACAGACTCGACTGAGGCAAGGATATTTGCTTGAAAAACTTGTGAGCCTTTGCTCTTATGCTAATGTTATTGCACAGGCGACCCAAACACATAATTCAAATGCTCAGTCAATGTAATGATTTGTAGGGTTTATATGGGAAAACGTTTCCTTCATCTTGTGCTCTTGTGTCCGACCGATTTGAGGCGCTCTGGGAATCTGGGCCTCTGGAAATTTGCTCCTATCCTTCATTAATAACTCACTGAAAATGTCCCCATTAACCCATTGACATCCAAACCGGCCGAAACCGGACAGACTTAGTAATTTACTCTGTCTAACGCCAGACTATTTTACTCGTCAATGGGGAACCCCTGGGAGTCAATGGGTTAAAAAAATACTTCTTCTATTAAGGATGTTTGCGCCCATTGCTACTGCGCATCCTTACAGCGCACGCAAATTCACATGCCGCGTCATGCATCGAGTGCATGTGCGAAGTACTAAAATGAACAATGATAGGGCAGATAGCCATTGCTATAGCTTTGCTTGGATTTAATGATCTTGGATGTTCGGTGACCCCTACTTTTCTTTTCAGAAACAGATTTTGTTTACAATTATCTCCACATTGTCCAAAAATGAACAAAAAATCAATGTGGGAAGTTTAAAAATTTCAAGATTTATGTCCTCGGGACGAGGAATCCTGGCATCTTGGGGCTGCAAGGCCCATAAAACTATAATCGTTAAATGTGAACTTGTTCTTCAAGGAACCTCAACAGTTAACTAAATTCACTTGATGGGTCCACTCTCCAAAACGAAGTCGGGGACCCTGCTTTTTTTTTACATTTCTGACATCACTAACTCGTCATCTTTCAATGGTAAAATTTGCAGAAAAAAATTGTTAATTCCCCTTCTTATCCTGTAATGTCTCGCCCAGTCTCTCCAGCGAACACCCCGTGTTGTGCAAACTCATAAGGCCAGCAGTCTTACTCCATTTAGCAGCTCCAAAAATGGTGGACAAGTATTTCTACCTTACAGAATACCACAAAAATATGTCAAAATGCAGGAAATGCCACTTGAGAGAAACTAAGAAGTTAGTGTGCAAAATTTGCTGGGGTGGATACCCCGAGACCCCCTACAGACTCGTGCCTTAGGCGCTCGTGTGAGGGCCTTTGGCTCAAAAATACCCCCTTAATTGTTTCCTTCATAAGGCCTGTTTGAAACGTTGCATGTGCCGAATCTAATGCAAATGAGACAAATCTATTGTTTTCGCTCATTTGCATTAGATTCGGCACATGTAAAATGCGACGTTTAAAAGGGGCGTTAGAGGTTGGAATGTCTGGAGTATTCATAAAAAGTAACAACTCTATCAGTTCACAGAGGGACACAAAGCAAATGATTTATATACTTAGGTTTGTTATAAGATCACAAAGGAGTTAAAGATGAGACCTGATGATCTTGTATCTATGACCCATTGTAACAGCATTCAACTCTTGAATTTTCAGGTCCATTATTTTTGATAGTGGAGTACTGTTCACGGGGTAATTTGCGTGACTTTCTTCGCACTAATCGACCTTCTCTGTTAGAAGTGACTGGGGACATGGAACCACTGTTAACTTTAAGAGATCTGTTATCAAGTGCATATCAAATCACTAGAGGCATGAGTTACTTGTCTTCTAAAAAGGTACTGAAAATTGTTTTTTTATTTATGATCATAATATTAAAGGTACATACAATTCATGTACAGTGTAAGGTGCAGAGATTATGTAGGAAATCATACTGAAATTCACACAGATTCTAAATGTAGCCAATTTATCATCTCCATCCGCAAGGAAGATAGCAATTAAGGTATACAAACTGACTTTGCTTTGAAGCTTTGAACAACACCTTAAATGACTGCATTAGTTGTTGAGTGATAATAAACCAATTTTTTGCAATCCATCATAATAATCTTAAAAATATTTCTGTACTAGTTTACTTTATACATATACTTCATGAAATTAATTACAGATACATACATGTAGATATCCAAATAATATGTTCAAATGGGCATGCAGTGTTCTAAATGTATATATATATTTATATATATAAATATATATATATATATATTTATATATATAAAGATGAATTTCTGGAGTCAGACTAGTTCAAAACCATTTATAAATTGCTACTCGGAGTTTCATGCTTCTAATGAAGCAATCATCAGGCAACTGACAACAATAACGGTTACATGTAAAGATATACAAATTTGAAAGTGGGGAACAATGCTTACTAGCATAACGTGTCAAGATGTGATTGGACGGCAAAAGCGCTAAACGATCGGGTAAGACTATTTTAGGTGAACGCGCTACTTAACAGAAATTTCTTAGAATGTCTACAGGTTGATGTCATTTCGTTTCTATGGTTAAGTGTCGACATTTCTGGCTTACAAATTATGAAATATTTTTCCCATAGGCAAAGGTTACATTTTTTGTTGGCATTAGAATACGACCTAGCTTGCTTTACTTTTTTCCACTTAATCTGATAATTGATGTTCTGTTCCTTTAGACTCCAAATATACTTGCTGAGCTTGGTTACATTTTTGTACCGCTCGTGCCTGAAAGAACATGTATGGTTTCTGTAGCGCTCCTTGAATGTTGTGTCACACAGACCGATGTATGTCTCTTTTGTCTGTGAGGTCACGACCTCTGCTTGGTAGACAATGTTCCGGGTGTTACAATTTCCCTCAAGTGGGCAGGAATTCTTGTCTCGGCAATTTCAGTTGTCATCGATTTTTTCTGATTGGTTTGATGATTTACTGATCTGGGCTTTGTTGTGGCTGGAGATGATGGTTTTTATGTTTCTCATACAGCTGTAGCTCAGCTTAAGAGTGTTTCGGTTGAAGATTTTGTGTAGTGGATTGGATTTAGGAAAATGTTTATCAATTAGTTGGAGGAAGCATTTACCGACTTTTGTTTCTACATTTTAAATTTTGTTAAACCACGTGATGTTTCTTTGACGGTTCTTGCTCTTTCGTGATGCATCAGGAGTTGGCGCTTTGTATGACAGGTTGTACTTGTAGCCACTTTTATTAAGCGCATCTTGGTACACACCTTTGGCCTTGTCAAAGCAATCTTTGTCGGATGAAATTTCTGAAAGACGCTTGTTGATGGATTCGGGAATGTTTCTTAGAATGGAAGGTGGATGGTTGGATTGCTTGTGTACATACAGCGGTATGTTTCCTTCTTTTGTGTATGGTGAGTGCTTTCCGCTTTTTAGGTCGAGGGTGACATCTAAAAAATTGACTTTGGTTAGGTTGGCATCTACTGTGATTTTAAGGTCATTATCACGGAAAATTTGGCAGATATCTTTCTTAATTCTCTCGATCTCTTGTGGTGGTTTATTGAATGCTGACAGCCCATCATCGCGATAAAGACCGATGCTATTTCTGTACTTTTCGGTGAGGCGTGATAAGATGTAGCAACCAACCAGCTCGCATGTTTCTGCTCCATCAAATGATCCCATGGTGACATCGAATCGGTCGTTAGAGGTCTTCTTTTCCCATGAGACATTTTCGCTGAACAGCAGTGACCTTTTAGCGTGGATTATTATGTCGCGCTCATGTGCGCTGATGGGTCGGTAACTATTGGCGAAACCCAGCGCTTTGCAGAGTAGCTTCTCGGTTATTGACGGGTAAAAATCACACACGTCAAAACATATGAAAGATAGCACTTCTTTTTGTTGCAGGCCGTTAAACCATTTTAGAACGCTGGATGTGTTTTTCCATTGGTTGATTTTAGTTTTATTGATGATGGTCGTGTTGATATCATCAAGGATGTGCTTGCTTATCGCTCCGATTTCAGATTTGGATGGATTGATTAAGCGGCAGGTCGGGTGGTCGTGGAATGCAGGTTTGTGATCTTTTAAAGTTAGAAATGCTTCCTTTTCGGCTAGCTTATCGATGCGGTCATCTAGTTTGAGATGTTCAGCTATTCTTGCAGACTGTGCGTTCAACTTTTGGACAACTTTGCTCCTTGATTTTTTGTAGGTTTTTGTTACATTCTCCTTGATTAACTTGTTGTAAGCGGTTATATTCATTTCGTAATAATTTGTGGTTTTGTCAGCAGGGATCAGAAGG
>NC_090885.1:45418703-45433703 GCF_036669925.1 Montipora capricornis
TTTAGTGAACATAGTTTTGAAATCCAAAGAAAAATAAGATTTGATTTCTTCGTCATAGGGGCACTTTAAGCAACTTGTTAAGGCTTCCAGCTTGTCCTTGTGTTTTAGGATGCTGAGGTGTGAATTTCTTGTGTTTAAACTTTATTTCCAATGCAAATGCCTCTAATTTGCCTATTACATGTAGGTGAATGGTAGTCCATTGTTGGATTGGACTGTCTTTGTAATTCTAAGGGTTGCAAAGATCTTGTGCATGGCCTTGATTTATGTTGAGCCAACCAAATTTTATGATACCCTGAGTATCACACATTTACGATACATGTGTGACAAGTGTGTACTCTCTCTCTCCTTGGAAATGAGCTGCAGAAATCAATCACTGGTTTCCCAGGGTTTGTATCTTAGCTGGTTGTGTGTGGTGTGTTTGTAGCCATTTCATTGTCAAAGCAAGTGTTCACTATAGTTTTTATGAAAGTGTGCATGACTGGAAACCAGGACCTAAAATTTGACATGACATTGTTTCCTTGATTTTGCGGCTTTTGCCCATACCATGCTTCCTTGCTTGTGGGCTATACAGACAATCTTATGTCTCAAGGTTTCGAGGGGATGATTCTACCAAGATGCAGAATCAGTCCTGCTAGTATGCTTGGATAAAGGACTGGAACTAGACTTTGTCGAGGTCTTTCCAGCTCTAGCCCCCCATCTGAAATCAGTGAACCCCTCTGCCATTTGCTGACTGAAGACAACACCTGGGTATGGAGAGAGCCTTTGAACAGATTAAGACAACACTGACGTCAGCAGACGTATTGGCTTGCTATGACCCAAAACGACCAACTGTCATTGCAGCTGACGCCTCTGTAAACGGTCTTGGCGCAGTCCTCCTCCAGGTGCAAGATGACGGAAAACGTAGCCCAATAAGCTATGCATCAAGATCCCTCAGTAATGCCAAAAAACGCTATGCTTTTATCGAGAAAGAAGCATTGGCATCACTATGGGCATGCAAGAAGTTTAGTGACTATGTCGTAGGCATGAATTTTGTTCTAGAAACTGACCACAAGCCCGTTGAAACTCTATTTAACAAGACTGAGCTGTCCAAGACACCATTACGTATCCAGCGTTTCCACCTCAGGTTGATGAGGTTCAGTGTCACGGTTTGGTATGTGCCTGGGAAACACCAGCTAACTGCTGACGCACTCTCTCACGCACCCGCTGAAAAACCCAGGCAGATGGACCAGCAGTTTGTGGAAGAGTTGGAAACCTTTGCGGCCCAAACAGTGCCAACACACTCCCAGCAGCAACCCAGCGACTGTCAGAGATACGAAAAGCTCAACTTGAGGATGAAGAATACAGGCAAATCAGGACCTATTGTATTCAGGGTTGGCCAACATATATGCCACACCAACCTCTACTGTGTCCCTACTGGGAGAACAGGGCCCATCTGACGCTTACTGGTGACTTGCTTCTATATGATGAGTGCCTGGTAATTCCAAGATCTATGAGACTGGAGATACTTGACAACAATCATACAAGTCGTCTCGGCATAATGAAGCGACAAGCTAGAGCTCGCACATCAGTATGGTGGCCAGGACTCTCAAATAAAGCAATACCACTGTCCGGGCCAGACATTTGAAGCGGCAATTAGGCGAGGATACCACAAACATCCTTCAACAACACAACGAGTTTAATGACAATGTAGTCAATCTTTGACATTATGACAACCAGCGATGTCGACCTTTCATCTGTATTACTACCTTTGACAAGCCGTAAAAACCTAAGAAATATGACAAACATTAGCTAGCGAATCGGAACTAGAAACGGAGACTATCCAGCAACTCACCATATGATGAAAGACGGCATAAGCAAACACAATTCACAACTAAGCGTTCTTTCACGAGCGTTTTCTCCACGTGCGATTTTGAAGAGCAAAATTACTGAAGTATTATGGTCTACATGTACGTCATTTCCATAGAAAAAACCGGAACCGCGGAACGGACTTAACATTAACGATTTGTTGAGGAATAGCCTCAACATCCCGGGGGGTAGGGCTGAGCAAACCCGACAACTAAGAAATTTAAACTTAGCCTAAGTGTTCAGCGTTCAGGTATGTCAATTTCACAGCGTTCACATCTTCCCTCTGTTAATCATGTTGCTTCTTCGAGAAGGCACAACTTTGTCACAGGCCGAACAAGTCTCGAGCTCTTCGTCTTCACTTCTGCTGTACGCACACACAGGTCTTCACCCGGAAACACCCTTGTCACACGGCCTAACAACCAGCGGGACCTCGGCACGGTGTTGTCCACGACAAGAACCAGGTCATTCACTGCTAAGTTCCGTTTGCTCAGTAGCCACTTGTGGCGCTGCTGCAATGTTGGAACATATTCTCGAATCCATCGAGACCAGAAGCAATCAGCAATGAATTGGGCGTGTCTCCATTGTTTGTGCGAGTACAGATCTTCTTTAGCGAAGACTCCGGGAGGCACGAAGAGGTTTCGGCGTTGTAGAAGAAGATGGTTTGGGGTGAGCGGCTCTAAATCATTGGGATCGTCACTGGAAGGACAAATGGGACGACTGTTCAAGATTGATGTAACTTCTGCAAACACTGTACGCAGCGTCTCCAAGCCAACTAGCGCACCCTGACTACCGAGAACAGCCCTCATAGCTTTCCTGACACTTCTTATGAGCCTTTCCCAAACTCCTGACATATGGCTTGCAGCAGGAGGTTGAAAACGCCACTTTGGCAGCGGGCAACTGTACCATTCTACTTCACGAGAATGTAACTCACTCTTAATGCGTTCTTCGTTCAAATCCTGAACCGACAGGCGAAGTTCCTTCTCGGCACCGGTAAAATTTGTGCCATTGTCCGACCATATCTCCTTTGGGCAACCACGAACTGAGATGAATCGAACCAAGGCTTGGATGAACGTGTCTGTTTCCAGCGAACTGACATCTTCAATGTGTACTGCTCGGCTGTTGAAGCATACGAATATGCAGCCATACACTTTGACTGTACTGCGGCTTCGTTTAACGTAAAACGGTCCGAAAAAATCCAGACCCGTGTACGTGAACGGAGGCTGGTAGGGTATTAGCCTTTCTTTGGGAAGATCAGCCATAACCTGTTGGAGAGGAGGCGCGTTACGTTTGCGGCAGCTCAAACAACTACTTAGGATCTGACGCACGAGAACTCTTCCCTTTAAGATCCAGAAGCGCTGACGGATTACGGATAGCACATGTTCACGACCTGCATGGCCCAGGACATGATGGTAGTAGCGAACTATTAAAGCGGAAACGTGATGGGACCTTGGAAGGATCATTGGGTGTGCGGCCTCAAAGGCAATTGGGGCCCGGTGAATTCTACCGCCAACACGTATCACATCATCAATTAAGATAGGACTGAGATTGGCTAACTTGCTGTGACGTTTCACTTGCCTGCCTTCCTTTAAACACAAGCACTCCTCGAGGAAATGCTGGCGCTGAACTAACCGCATGATTTCTCGACCTGCTTGCTGCAATTCCTCCAACTTGAGTGTACTTGACGTGAGATACTGACGAGTTTCCTTTCGAACTCTCTTCACAAAACGTAGGACCCATGACATAACTCTCAGTAGGCGGGACCACGAAGAATAGCGTTGCAGCGAGAGGTCAAACTGTGGTGCATATGAGGTAAGCATAACAGTCGATGACTTCCGTACTTCCACATCGTCATCTTGGAGATCCTCTACTGGTACATTGGGCCATGTATGCTCAGGTTCCCAAAGGAACTTGGGACCCAACCACCAGCGACATCCAGCGTGAAAATACTGAGCACTAACACCTCGTGATCCATCATCAGCCGGGTTTATGACACCGGGAATATGATGCCACTGTCCTGGGGAACTTGTTTCATGAATTTCGGCAACACGGTTAGCGACGAAGGTTTGAAAACGCCTTGTCACGTTTTTGATATACTGCAAAGATGTCATTGAGTCGGACCAAAAGAAGGTTTGACCCACTGGTAGATCAAGTTCCCTTAATATTATCTTGCTCTGACGAGCTGCTAATACTGCGGCTTGAAGTTCAAGGCGAGGGATAGTCCACTCCCTAATTGGCGCATTGCGAGTCTTTCCCATAACAAAGGAACAATGAATCACTCCTTTCTCATCGGCGAAACGCAAATATGAAACTGCTGCGTAACCGCGTCTGGACGCGTCTGCGAAGTTGTGAAGCTGAACAGTTGATGAGTTGCGAAGTGACTGAACCTTGTAACACCTTGGGATGCCAATGGTGATGACACGTGGTAGCTCCTCTAGCCAACGTTGCCATTGTGAGAGGTACGGTTCCGGAATTTGTCGATCCCAAGGGAGTTTATCTCTCCAGAGTTCCTGCAGCAGAATCTTAGCGGAGAACACAAAAGGCGAAAGGAATCCTAGCGGATCAAACAGCGAACTAACTATGGAGAGCACCCCTCGCTTAGTAGGCGGTTTTCCTGATTGTGAAGCTTTAAACTTGAAGGTGTCAGACTGGGCATCCCAGAACACACCCAATGCTCGCTCTAATGGTAACTGATCTAGATCCAAGTCTAGCGATGGATTTGCTCTCAACTCTGGTGAGATAGATTGCAATACTTCCCGGCTATTGCTCGCAAACTTCGTGAGACGGAAGCCTCCTTCCTTCAGCAACTTGGTTAGGTCCGATGTCAGATGAACAGCCTGTTCTGTACTTGGAACGGACTTTAACACATCATCAACATAGAAGTTTCTACGAACTGTTCTGATGACTTCAGGCGAGTATTTTCGTTCGTTGTCTTGTGCTGTCATACTTAAAGCTTTGTTGGCGCAACAGGGCGAGGACTTTGCACCAAAGATGTGGACCAGCATCTTATAGTCTTCTGGTGTGTCATCAATACTACCAGGCCACCACAAGAATCTCAGCGCATCAGTGTCACTTGGCGTCACATTGGTCTGGTAGAACATGCCCTCGATGTCTGCGGAAAAGGCGACTTCTTCTTCACGGAAACGAATTAAGACACCAGTGAGGTCATTGGTAAGACAAGGTCCTTGCAAAAGCTGTTCATTTAAAGATGTGCCATTGAATCTTGCGGCCGCATCAAACACTACCCTCACTTTACCTGGCTTGTTGGGATTTGTTACCGGATGATGGGGAATGTACCAAGTGATGTTACTGACTGCGGCAACTTCCTGTTTGTTCAGCTTTCTAGCATACCCCTTATCCACACAGTCTTGAATCACATCTCTGTACTTAACTTCCAGCTCTGGATCACGACGGAAGCGCCTTTTCAGGTACTGTAATCTTGCTTCAGCTAGAGGTCTGTTGTAAGGCAGTACAGGATTGTCATCCCTCCACAGAAGGCCCATCTGGTAATGGCCATCCAGCAGGCTAATCGAGTTGTCAATAAGTTTTAGGGCTCTTCGATCTTCTACCGATAATGGTTTGGTTTCAGACCTCGCAGTGCCATAGGATTCAATCTTCCAGAATTCCTCGAGCTGGTCGTTCAGGGAAACATCTTCACTACTGATGAGGTTAACCTGTCCCTGGCTGTGGGACTGTAGATTTGAGAAGCCACCGAGTATGCTCCAACCAAGACAAGACTTGATGGCAAGCGGTTCATTTCGGTTTCCCTTTCTTACATCAAGAGGTACGAAGACTTCTTGAATGTTAGTACCTAGTAGGATGGAAATCTTCCTCCTTTCCACCTCTGGGAAACGCACTTCCCGTAAATGTGGCCATTGCTCTAAAGATTTTGACAACCTTGTATGTTTCAGGGGAATAGTAAGATCCTTTACAGCCCATGCAGGGTTAACAGCAATCACATGGTCGTTCTGGCTATCCAATGATGCAATTTTGAAGTTAACCTTCATACCCCTTTCTTCAACATCAGCACTGTTCACTGTCGTGAGAGAAAGCTTACTTAGTGTTCCTTCAATATTTAGCAACTTCACAAGAGAAGGGTCAACCATGGTTATGTCAGACCCTGAGTCAATTAGACCATACGTTGTGATTTGACGGCCAGAATTGCTTATCACCTTCACTGGAATAACTTGAAGTAGCACCTCGGAGGAATTGACTACTGGATTGACTGAATGTGCTGAAGTATTGCATGATGTACCTTGGTCAGCCAACGAGTCCTGGTTGACTTCATTATTTTGACTCACAGTTCCCGAATCAACTACTTCCTTTGGTTCATGAAAATGTAACAACGTGTGATGTGCCTGTCCACAGCCTTCCACTTTACACCTGATTGTTGACTTGCATTTTCTTGAGTTGTGTAGAGATGAACTGATGCAGTTAAAACATATTTTGTGCTGCCTGACAAAGTCATTTCTTTCCCTCGGAGATTTGGATTTAAATGCCTCACACTGGTACAGGCGGTGGGACTGGCAACACATTGGACAAGGCTCACCCTTTGCGGCTGTCATGTTAACAAAAAAGGCGGGTTTAGGGGTCACAGGCGGCTTGCCCCTAGACTTGAATTTAGAAACCACGTTCTCACGACTTCCAGCACTGAAGAAAGGATGGTTCAAAATAAAGGCTCGCTCCCTGAGGAAGTCCACTACATGCTTGAAGGTAGGCATCGCATGACCTTCACCCTCTAGGCGCTTTAAACGTTCAGCAAATTTGGCTTGCATCCACTTAGGAAGTCGCATGATGACTTTCTCAAGGTTGCCTGCATTCATTTCATTCAAGTATCCCATTGACTCTAGGATATCATAAGTAACTTGAACCATGTCTGCGTATTGCTGCAAGCTGTCCTTGTCATTAGGTTGTATAACAGGTCCTCTAGTGAGAGATTCCACAGACGCTCTCACTACTTGAAATGGCTGACCAAATCGGTCCTCCAACGTCCTAAGGGCCTTTGCCAAACCACCTGGCAATGGCTCGTACCGCTGAACTGCAAGAAGCGCAGGTCCCTCTAGAAATTGTAATAGACGAGTCATTTTGACAGCATCATCAAGCGGTTTTGTCTCCACCAGTTGCTTGAACCTCTGGCGAAAGGCAGGATATTGTTGAGGCGATCCATCAAACTTCTGGACTCGCACATGAGGGAGATCATGAGAAGCACTTATCCTTTCCATTGAGGACATAATAGCTGTAAGGCTTTCATTGACAGCTGCACTAGACATGTTAGGCATGACTGTAGATGGCGTGACCGTAGGCGGTGTGACTGAGGTCACAAAGGTCAATGGTTGGCATTCCCCTTGGCAATCACCTTTGACAGGTTTGGGCACATTACTCTCATGAACAGTTGGCTTAAGCTGCATTTTTGGAACCACAAGTGGATCACTAAAACAGATTCCTCCCGTAGCATGCATGGAGGTAGTAGCTGCGGGGTTTTCTACTGCAGGCGTAGACGTGAGAGGTGGGTTCATAACTGACACAGGTGCAGGAGTAAAGCTACTAGAGATCACTGAAGGCAAAGAAGCGACTGGAACTTCAAGAGGTTCCACGAGTTTGTCCTCTGGGTGAAATTCTTCAACTTTGGGAGACCACTTAATACCATCCTTTTCATTGGTCAGTTCAGACATTTCTTGTTCTGCCAGGAAGGCCTCTAGTTTGGCTAGTTCTGCCTGATCTCTTGCGGCCACAACCTCTCTTGCGGCCTCTAATTTGGTCAGTTCAAGCCTATGTTCAAGTTCCAATTGCGTTCGTTTAATTTCCATCTGGACTCTTTTCACTTCGAGCTCAACTACCCTTCTACTTCTTTCTTCAGCTTGTTGTTGCATCAATGCTGCCCTCGCAGCTTGGACTTTAGCTTCACGGGCTTTCGAACTAGACACACTTAATCTCGAGGCGTAACTTTTTTGGGATTTCACAGATTCCGGCTGGGAATGTTTTCCTTTCTCCATTATTTCTTCAGACACTTGATTATTGTAAAATTCGGCAGCATCAATAACAAATCGCTCAATCTTAGCGTTGTAATCTTGTACTCTTATGCGTTGAGTATCACGGTCACTCAAAACACTCTGATATTTTTCACAGGAAGTGTCAAGCAAATCATCATATTTATCACAGCATGCACAATACTGCTCCCATGCGGTATTAAGTTGTATTTGTTGTGTTCGTACCTTAACAACGTTTCCAAAATCCTTAACACTTTCGTCTAACGCATTACACACCTTTGTGATGGTTGACAAATGTCCCCGACGAGATCTATCCAGTGACTCTAACCTTTCGTAGAGAATTCCACGTTGCGACATGACACAAATCTTGAACAACGGCGGTTTCCTCTAATGAATCGGCGATTCTCCAGTTGAGGTCGTAAACAGCGTAAATAAGCACAAATTCCACAGCAGGAGACGATAAAGCATATGGTTTTTACACTAATGTCCGGGCCAGACATTTGAAGCGGCAATTAGGCGAGGATACCACAAACATCCTTCAACAACACAACGAGTTTAATGACAATGTAGTGAATCTTTGACATTATGACAACCAGCGATGTCGACCTTTCATCTGTATTACTACCTTTGACAAGCCGTAAAAACCTAAGAAATATGACAAACATTAGCTAGCGAATCGGAACTAGAAACGGAGACTATCCAGCAACTCACCATATGATGAAAGACGGCATAAGCAAACACAATTCACAACTAAGCGTTCTTTCACGAGCGTTTTCTCCACGTGCGATTTTGAAGAGCAAAATTACTGAAGTATTATGGTCTACATGTACGTCATTTCCATAGAAAAAACCGGAACCGCGGAACGGACTTAACATTAACGATTTGTTGAGGAATAGCCTCAACAACCACCTAGATCCTACCTCGTTAAGACTGCCGCGAACACAGTGAGGCGTAATTGGTCTGCGCTAGTATCCATTGGCGGTACTGCAGCTGGTTCAAAGACAGTCACATCCCACGACAGACCAACTGACATGATACTAAACAATGAAGCACCTTCAGTCCCCCAGACACCCTGCGAGGTTTCCACCCCTGTGCCAGAGGATTTTTCAGCTGGATCTTCAACACCTCACGGAGCAACAATGGCAACACCAGCTCAAGAGATTCACCCGAACACTGTGGATTCTCCACCGGGCCTTTCTGTCGATGGAAATCCAGGACAGCCTATATGTGCTACCTGCTCAGGAAGAATAGTAAAGAAACTGCAGCGTCTGGATTTGTAAACAAACAAATTTTTTTTTTTTTGGACATTAACAGTTACATGTTGAGTTGACTCCCTTAACTTTTTGGTGGGGAGATGTAGTATTAGGTGTTCATTGTAACGACTCCCGGCTTGCAGTTGTTGCTAGTGCCCTGTTGCATGTTGGGGGCCATGTGCTCAGAGAGATCCGCCATTTTGTATGTTCCATGTCATGCATTTAAAGACCGAGTATATTACAAAGACTATCAACGAATAATTTTCTGAACAAAATTGGACTTGTGCAGAGCGGGAATTGCTCCTTCTGTCAACGAGAGACAGAAACATTGTTACATCTGTTCTAGGAGTGTCCAAAAATTCAATCCTTCTGGATTAGTCTGTCCTCGTGGCTGTAATTATACAAGGTTGTCACCAAAGAAAGAATCTTAAAAATCGGTACAGCTCTTGGCTTCAAACCTGGTAACTCAGAATACAAACTACAGATTAAATTATTTTCGCTTCTTACTCTTTTTTGTGTTTTTAATTTTGTTTTAAATTTTTTACAAGTTAACCAAAAAAAGAGGTGAACAAGCAAGAAAACAAAAAAAAAAAGGACAGCGGCAAGCAAAAGGCAAAAAAAAAACTATATTTCTTGACCATTTTTTCCCCTTGGGTAAAAAGTTACAGTCAAAGCAAATAAACAAGCAGAAAGAGGTGTTTCATAAATGTATAGAAGGTATTTATATCTCATATTCAATTTTTTGGATTGTTTGGAGACTCGGGTCTGAATGCTTATCTATAGCAGAAATACTATATTTGGCTGTGTAAGCTGAAAGAATGCCCCCAAATCTACCCAACTTTCTTCGCTATCTCAAACACATCAATGAAATACGCAGAAAACAAGATCAGCACTAGTAGACAGAAGAAGTGGGCGCCTTTGAGGTTTTTCTTGACATCAGTTTGTTGACTTGGTCCTGGTCCCTTGAAAAAATTGAAATTTAAGTAGCCAACACAACAGCACTATCTTTATTTTGTTTTACTTCTTTTTTTTTTTCTTTTTCCTTTGGTTATAAATGTCTTGGTAAATATAGATGAAGGTCAAAGTGTTGCGATGTAAGCATAATGCATTGCGTTTTTTAAGTAGTAATTTGTTGAAGTGGACATGTAAGTCTAAATAAATAAATAAATAAATAAATAAATAAATAAATAAATAAATAAAACCAACAAAAAGACTCCAGAGAATGGTGCTGCAAATACAAAGGTATGACTTAACAGTTACAAAGCTGACATGGAAATGCTTCTTGCTGACCCATTCTCAAGGCTGAATCCCCTACCAATTGAAGTATCATTAGACCTACAGGCATTGTGCCTTTTGTGTGATACTCTGCTGCCAAGTTTGACATTCTTAAGCAAGACATGACATCCGATCCTGAACATCCCCTCTGGTTGACCAAAGAAACAAAAACAAGTTCCAGCCCAACTGAGGAAGTGCTGGCCTTATCGCGATGAACTCTCTATTGAGAATGGTCTGATTCTCAGGGGCAATCAGGGTGGTTATCCCAGAGTCACAAACAGGTGACGTCAGAGAAAAGATCCATCAGGCTCACCAAGGTGGGGAGAAGTATCAGCTGTGAACAAGGTCACGTTTATGAGGTCAGGGTGCAGAAATGTGAAATCTGTCAAGAAAGCCAAAATGCACAAGCCAACCTAAGGAGACCCTGGAACCACACGAAATACACACTAGACTGTGGCAGGTTGTTGCAACTGATCTGTTTTTATGGAATGGAGTCCCTATATCTTTGCTCAATCACCGTTCTCCCCTCGGCTTGCTTGCGTGACCAAAGCGACTGGTTCGACTAACTCAGAAGGGACTGTGAGCAGTCTAATTTCAACATGACACATTTTATGAATGCCATAACATACATGGTTCGTACATGCATAATTGCTCATAGGAAATTTGTGCTTTTCCTTAGGGACGCCTACCAGTAAAGTGGCTTGCTGTTGAGGCTTTATTTGACCAGCAATACACAGTAAAGACTGATGTGTAAGTTTTCAGGGTTGTCTTTGTTCATTTCTATTAGCCTTGTATGGTAAAGCAGGCACATGAAGCTTGATGTAAACCAAAAAAATGGCAATCTGTGTGTAAGCGTGAGATGTTCTGGTTGAGACCATTGATAAAGTTATTCATCTATTAAAGTGCCTTTTCCCACTATGAAGATCACAGAAGGCCAGGTGAAAATCAAGATTTGGGAAGTGATATTCCACTTTTTTCAGAAGCTAGTGTGGATAATAGTAAAGTATTGATGAAGGGTTTGGAGGTGACTCAGAGAATTGTTGAAAGGACGACCTTCTAAACTATGACAGGCATTGGATGGGTAACCACCTAGCAAACCTGGCCCGTGCAGGGATTTTCGTAAAGGGTTGTTTCCAACTAGTTGTGGCACAACCGCCACAGCCATCCTAACCGACTCCCACAACCTCCACGACTCCCACATCCTTCACAACTCCCACAACCTTGGAGAGTTGGAAGTTGTGAAGGTTGTGGGAGGTGAAGGTTGTGGTGGTTGTGGGAGTTGTGGGAGTTGTGAAGGTTGTGGGAGGTGTGGAGGTTGTGAAGGTTGTGGGAGGTGTGGGAGTTGTGAAGGTTGTGGGAGGTGTGGAGGTTGTGGTGGTTGTGGGAGTTGTGAAGGTTGTGGAAGTTGTGAAGGTTGTAGATGTTGTGGGAGTTGTGAAGGTTGTGAAGTTTGTGGGAGGTGTGAAGGTTGTGGAGGTTGTGGGAGTTGTGAAGGGTGTGGGAGTTGTGAAGGTTGTGGAGGGTGTGGAAGGTGTGAAGGTTGTGGGAGGTGTGAGGGTTGTGGAAGTTGTGAAGGTTGTGGAAGTTGTGAAGGTTGTGGAAGTTGTGAAGGTTGTAGATGTTGTGGGAGTTGTGAAGTTTGTGGGAGGTGTGAAGGTTGTGGAGGTTGTGAAGGGTGTGGGAGTTGTGAAGGTTGTGAAGGTTGTGGGAGTTGTGAAGGTTGTGAAGGGTGTGGGAGGTGTGAAGGTTGTGGAGGTTGTGAAGGTTGTGGGAGGTGTGAAGGTTGTGGTGGTTGTGGGAGGTTTGAAGGTTGTGGAAGTTGTGAAGGTTGTGGGAGGTGTGAAGGTTGTGAAGGTTGTGGGAGTGTGAAGGTGTGGAAGTTGTTAAGGTTGTGGGAGGTGTGGAGGTTGTGGTGGTTGTGGGAGTTGTGAAGGTTGTGGAAGTTGTGAAGGTTGTAGATGTTGTGGGAGTTGTGAAGGTTGTGAAGTTTGTGGGAGGTGTGAAGGTTGTGGAGGTTGTGAAGGGTGTGGGAGTTGTGAAGGTTGTGAAGGTTGTGGGAGTTGTGAAGGTTGTGAAGGGTGTGGGAGGTGTGAAGGTTGTGGAGGTTGTGGGAGTTGTGAAGGTTGTGGGAGGTGTGAAGGTTGTGGTGGTTGTGGGAGGTTTGAAGGTTGTGGAAGTTGTGAAGGTTGTGGGAGGTGTGGAGGTTGTGAAGGTTGTGGGAGTGTGAAGGTTGTGGAAGTTGTTAAGGTTGTGGGAGGTGTGGAGGTTGTGGTGGTTGTGGGAGTTGTGAAGGTTGTGGAAGTTGTGAAGGTTGTAGATGTTGTGGGAGTTGTGAAGGTTGTGAAGTTTGTGGGAGGTGTGAAGGTTGTGGAGGTTGTGAAGGGTGTGGGAGTTGTGAAGGTTGTGAAGGTTGTGGGAGTTGTGAAGGTTGTGAAGGGTGTGGGAGGTGTGAAGGTTGTGGAGGTTGTGGGAGTTGTGAAGGTTGTGGGAGGTGTGAAGGTTGTGGTGGTTGTGGGAGGTTTGAAGGTTGTGGAAGTTGTGAAGGTTGTGGGAGGTGTGGAGGTTGTGAAGGTTGTGGGAGTGTGAAGGTTGTGGAAGTTGTTAAGGTTGTGGGAGGTGTGGAGGTTGTGGTGGTTGTGGGAGTTGTGAAGGTTGTGGAAGTTGTGAAGGTTGTAGATGTTGTGGGAGTTGTGAAGGTTGTGAAGTTTGTGGGAGGTGTGAAGGTTGTGGAGGTTGTGGGAGTTGTGAAGGGTGTGGGAGTTGTGAAGGTTGTGGAGGGTGTGGGAGGTGTGAAGGTTGTGGGAGGTGTGAGGGTTGTGGAAGTTGTGAAGGTTGTAGATGTTGTGGGAGTTGTGAAGGTTGTGAAGGTTGTGGGAGTTGTGAAGGTTGTGAAGGGTGTGGGAGGTGTGGGAGGTGTGGAGGTTGTGGGAGTTGTGAAGGTTGTGGGAGGTGTGAAGGTTGTGGTGGTTGTGGGAGGTTTGAAGGTTGTGGAAGTTGTGAAGGTTGTGGGAGGTGTGGAGGTTGTGAAGGTTGTGGGAGGTGTGAGGGTTGTGGAAGTTGTGAAGGTTGTAGATGTTGTGGGAGTTGTGAAGGTTGTGGAGTTTGTGGGAGGTGTGAAGGTTGTGGAGGTTGTGAAGGGTGTGGGAGTTGTGAAGGTTGTGAAGGTTGTGGGAGTTGTGAAGGTTGTGAAGGTTGTGGGAGTTGTGAAGGTTGTGAAGGGTGTGGGAGGTGTGAAGGTTGTGGAGGTTGTGGGAGTTGTGAAGGTTGTGGGAGGTGTGAAGGTTGTGAAGGTTGTGGGAGTGTGAAGGTTGTGGAAGTTGTGGGAGTGTGAAGGTTGTGAAGGTTGTGGGAGTGTGAAGGTTGTGGGAGGTGTGGAGGTTGTGAAGGTTGTGGGAGTTGTGAAGGTTGGAAAACTAATGAAAGCCAATGGTAAACTGAAATATTTAAAAGAGGCGATGGTTGTTGCCGTTGTGCCACAACTGGAAAGTCTATTACAAAACATGGCACGTTTGATTTTATAGGATAACTCTATCATAAATAGCCGTTACTTCAATGCATAAGCCCTGCTTTTCCTTGCTACCTGATCAAGCCCTCCAGTTCGTTCAAGCCTTTCATTCCTTTGGTTGTTGAAATGTTGTTGTCTTAAGGTTTTATTAGAATATGTTTCAATCATGAAAAATTCCCGTTGAGATTGTGGTATAAACATACTTGGATATAAAAACTAAGAAATTAGAAGGATGACCAAACTTTCATCACTGAATCACAGAATAAATATTTTCTTATGTTTTAGCTGGTCATTTGGAATTCTTTTGTGGGAGATATTCACACTTGGTAGGTGCTTTATGGTAACCATTGGGACAGTTGTCAGAAAAATCATTTGGAAGGCACAAGAACTAACAATATTTAATGTTGCTGATAAATAACAATATTAGAATATCATTATACCAAGTGCAAAGTAGACTTAATCGTTGAACTACAGTATACAAGTAATTGCCAAGCTCTACATGGACGATTTTCCTTTAATGTTACTAGTCGCCTGCACCCTGGAGATCATCCAGCTAATAACAAGCCGGTTCGTTCATGAATGTATCTGCATGAGTGGTTAGGTTTGAGGATTAATGTCACAACGACAGAGGTCATGTAACAGCCAGCCCTGACAGAAGTTATGAGAACCACTTGTTGCCATCAACAATACACCACTGAAGCGTAATAACAAAATTTGGCGGTGTTGCATTGAACTGAACAAACATAGATGACGCAATTACTCGGCACTTAACCAAGGCAAGCAGTGCATTTGGGATGCTCAGATATCTGAGGGACAAGCACAGTATCAGATTAAGCACAAAAAATTGAAGTATATAAGACAATGCCAATTTGCTTTCTCCCCTCGTAAGTGGCTGCAATTTATAGATTGCAAAGATCTTTAAATGTGTTATTTATAAATTGCTGAACAACTCTTGTGACATTTCTTTTACCATTTGATAAAAAAAAACAACACAAAATATAGAAAAAAAATGTACTGTAAATAGTAGTTTACTCTTGGTGCCCCGCACACAAAGTTGAGGTGACAAACACCAGGTGACTGTAAGGGACACCTAACACATGCAAAGTAAAACTGTCAACATTGGTCCTGACAGATGCAA
>NC_090885.1:45438703-45463703 GCF_036669925.1 Montipora capricornis
TCAGTTGTATTTCCTTAGCAAGAAAAAATAATCATGTACAGAAATAAATAGTTAAATCTGTCGGACAGGTTTTTCGCAAATGGCAAAAACGTCGATTTTCATAACTGAGAAACTGTCGGATAGATCTTTTTTAAAAGTTGTTGACGGTTTCGTCTTCCTATTGTTTACTAATTCCCAAAATTTTGACCCTGGTCGTTCGGCTAGTTTTGTAGTAAGCCACCTTAAATGGGCTTGATGTTTTAATTTTAGATCACTGGTAATTTATTATTACAGTAATAGAGCGGTTTTCAATTGAGTGTCGAAAGTAATTAGCGAATTGCTTTGCTTTTGCATTTACTTCACTCAATGATTGGTTGAAAGTTCTCGCGCCATTTTTTCAACCAATCAGAAGTGACACCAAAACCAATCGTTGCTTGCGCGTGCACATTTTCCCGCGCTTTGTGTCGGCTACGTGTGATTACTTCGAATTTTCATTGGTTTGCTGGATTGTCTCCGGTCTCCGTCCATTTTGATTGGCCAAAGTAATTACTTTGGTTTTGGTTTTGGTTTTACGACACTCGATTGAAACTCGCTCTAATAATAATAATAATAATAATAATAATAATAATAATAATTATTATTATTATTATTATTATTATTGTTACTATGATCTTTGTTCCTGTTGGTATGAATAATTAGCAACTATTCACCGAAGGTGAGGTGGTTAGTGGTGGATATTTACCGAGCCGCGAGGTGAATAGTTGTTTTAATATATACTAACACAGGGAGATAGTATAGCAAAAAAAAGATGATTTTAACTCATTTATTCCTGCAAAGATTACAACATTTTCGGGCGCAAATTCCGCGCGAATTGCTCGGAGGTGAATAGCAAAAGATATCCGGAGTTTGAGTAGCCAATCAGCGCACGTAAAATGTATGAACATATTTGCAGTACGCTCCAACGACCAAAATACGGCATGTCCAACATCAAATAAATGCGACCCAATTAAACTCGACGTCTGAATTAGCTGTCGAACTTAATTCAATTGAGTTCGACAGAAGAAAAGTGCGACGTTTGAATCGGGCCTTTTATAAAACATTTCAGCGTGTTAATTCGCTGAGAGCACGTCACGTTAATCCCAAACATCGCGACAAAGGTGAACTTTTTGCTCGTACATCATAATAAAGCCTAGTTTACACTGCGACAGAAGCATAAGCACAACGAAGTTCACACGTGTTGCATAAGCATGGAAGGAGTGAGTGACACAAGCAGGCGCAGTTAGCTCCAGAAAAAACTAGCTGGAGAATGGGACGAGCAACGTTTCCAAAATGGCGGACGAAGGAGAAATGCTCCTCGTACTATTACACTCCTTCTGCTTCGTAGAAGAAGACGACGGCGACAAGAGAGAGAACGAGAAAACAGATTGAAGAGGTCGTGTTGGGTATTTTCTAAGGGATATTTTCCGAAAGAGAAAAGAACAAGTAGACTCAGGAACTGCAACCAGCCGACCGAGGCAGGGATAATTGCAAAGCGCCCCAGTAAGTTTTTCGGAAAAAAAAACAGTACTTTCGGACGCCATCTTAGGTACCATTAACTTGAATATCCGTTGGCATCAAAAACAGCTGACATCTCGGTCTTATGCTTATGTGTATGTTGCACCCGGTTTACACAGTTATAAACGTGACATAAGCGTAAGCATAAGAAAATGGAAACGATTCCTTTTTCGTATGCTTATGCTTATGTCAGTGCCGGCTTACACAGCTTTTGTTTATGCTTATGTTTATGCTTATGCTTATGTCACAGTGCAAACCAGGCTTCATTAATCGCATGATTTTTCTCGTGCAGTTTGAAATAAATAAGCACTTGTTATTTTGCCCTTCGGGCTCGTGCGATTTGGTTCGTCTTTGAAAAAAATTATTTTTGCTTAAAATTTATTCCAAATTACGCTCGAAATCATGTCATTACCAACACAAAGAAGATCCACTGTTTCTTGTTTCAACATTTTATTAATTTAAGAACGTGAAACCAAGAACCAAAACAATTAGCATCACATGTAACCAGAGTCAGACCTTTGACCTTTCATTAAATTGCATTCTCTCCCCGGGGGAAGGGGGGGAACTCCCATATGAAACATACGGGTACATTTTGGTGTCGTTTAGGGTTCCGCAAAGAAACACAGAATTACGCGAAGAGAAACAGAAGTCAAATTTTCTTTTTAAGTTGTTATTAGGGCATCGCGCAGAATGCCTATTGTTTTGGGGACATTTACTTACTGTACGGCAAAAATTATAGATCTGTAATATTATCGATGAAGCGTAAATTGAGTGACTCTCATTGGTCCAAATCTACGCGCGCTGTGCTCCGTTGGGAGTACCGCTTAGCTCATCAACTTGTCAGGGCGGAGCTTAAAAGACAAAGGCCACATGAGCTATTGTTCATTCTATTGTTTCCTAATGTCGCAACTTTGCAGTATGGCTGAATAAGAGCGCACCGCCAACGAAAATATTAACGTTCAATATTATAACAGATCGATTTTTTTAAAAAATTTGGCCTGCTTTATACTAGTTGTGAATAGGGCAGCTCTTACCTTCCGCCAAACCCACGGCAACGAATGTGATGCCTTCACGGGCATTCGAACCTACGAAAACTTAAATGTCGATTTTTAAATAAAGTGAATAGACTTGTTTCGCCTGAATCTGGAGTAGCTTATGATCCAAAAAGCTAGCGCGCGCGTGCCTTCTCTTTGTTGCGAAAAAAAAGAGAAGCTTTAACTAGAACATTTTGCTAAGAAACGTAAAAAAGCTGCAAGCTATGGCGCCGTTTTTAAGAACAATAACATGACTTTTGCTCGAGTATGCTAATTTGGGTAGTCGGGTCTACATGGAACGCCATTGGCGCTTTTCGATCCTGCGGCTTTCCTTTGTTCCATGATTTGTCATTATAAAATCCACAGTAACCTTCAGATACAGTATAAACACTTTTAGCTGAGAGTGACAAACAAAAGACTATGGAGAAACGTTCTCGCCCGCGTCAAGGATTTTACAAGTCCATTGAGACGCCTTCGATTCCCCGTGGCCGTAAATGTGAAAGAAAACCTGAAGATCTTGGCACCTTCGAAGCTGAGCGCATCATGGCCAAAAAGATTCTTAACGGCAGACCTTACTACATGGTCAAATGGCATGGATACTGTGCCAGCCAAAACACCTGGGAGCCGAAAGATCACCTGCCGGCAGACTTAGTAGAAGCCTTCGAGAACCCTGATCCTGATCCAGTTCGCGTAGAAGAGGCACGAGAAAGAATTGGTCTCGTATTTGAAAGAGGAATGAAAGTTCCTCTCGAATACGAAGAATCAATCGAAATAAGACACGACGTAGTGCGTTTCCTGTTTCCCAACCTGCCTAATCGGTAGCCAAGGGGCAGAACACTTGATTGTAAAAGTTCAAACACTGTGCTCGGTTGCCCACAAACCTCTCTCCATCTCCAAACTGCTTCGCCGTTTAGTTGGAAGTGAAACATTGGACTGTTTTCGTTAACAAAAGGAGGTACAATATTGATCAAAAGCGGGTGGATCGGGTTTTCGAAGAGCTCTGAAAAGAGCTCCCGATCACTTACGTTTTCGCTTGCCTTACTCATTGCGGAACTGTTTGAATAAATCAGCTGCGCCAACAAGATACTTTGAAATTCCCGATAATTGTGACTTTTTTATAGTTGAGTGGTTTTCCTGAATGGGTATTGTTAATCTTGACAGCCATTATTATACAGACCTGTGCTTAAGACAATAGCTCTTCAACCCGAGACGCACCGTTTCCAAACACAATTCCAACAAGTAGCTTTCAGACTCAAAAGGCGAAAGGTTCTTGTTGACCAATTTTCGAAGTTGAAACGGATTTTGTTCCGGAAGAGATCCATCTTCCATTTGCCGTGCGTGAAAATTCGAAAGGTCGTTTAGATAGTGAAAAAGTTGCTGTTGAAAACGGCCCCCATACAAAAAATGGCCGATTTTTGTCCAGTTTAAAACGCAAAAGGCGAATCCTTATACCTTCTATATTCACTTACTTCTCGGCTTAACTTAAATTGAAGGTACAACCTTCTTCTTCAAAACGCCGCGCGCGAAAGGTGAAGCTTTAACTCCTGGAAATCAGAAAACTAAGTTTTATCAGCCCTAGTGGGCCAATTTGGGCCCTTTCTTCTCTTATTCAGGACATTTCAAGGCACGCGCGCTTTCGAATTTGCCGCTTCACCGGTTATGAATAATTAATGATGTCCAGGCATTCTGCGCGATGGGTCAAAATTTGCTTCAGCCACGCCCAGATTGGTCTCCTTTAGGGGTCACAAAAAGCTTGAGCCACGCCCAGATGGTCTCCTTTAGAGGTTAAATTCAAAGTTTCCGACGAGCATCCCCGTCTGTTCCATATGGGAGTCCCCCCCCCCCCGGGATTCTCCCACTTAATTATTATATTGCATGGAGTTTTAAGGATATGGAGTATCTTAAAGATTTCCTTTTTCAGAGAGGAGTATTCAAACACCCAAGAAGAAAAAAAAACGTTATTTAAACTGTCACAACATATGCAATGTGATGGAAAATGCAATAAAGGCCGGGACACATTTGGCGATAAGTCGCTGCGACATGTCGCGAGGACAAGTCGCCGCAACAAATCGCCTTGCGTGACACGGTTAATTTCATGAAAATCATTGTAGCTGCGGCAGAATTTTGTCGCCGCGATCAGTCGTGCGACTTATCGCAGCGACAAAATTAGCGAAAGCAGCGTTGTCGTATCGTGTGTACACTTCCGGCAACAAGTCGCTGCGACAAAATATAAAGGAACCAATGAGAGAGCGTCATATGGTCTGCCATATTGAATTAGAAAACTAGTTCACATTCCCCCTCATACGAGATCAGTGCGTGTGCTCCGAAAAGGCGTCATGTCGCAGCGACTTGTTTTGCAAGTAGTACCAGAAACCCATAAGGGTTGAAACGTGTAACGGCCCCTCCCCTTGTGTGCTGGGAAACAAGCTTCTGAATGTTCAATTTGCTAAGTACCATATTTGGAACCACAAGACTGAGGGGTTTCCAAATATGGTACTTAGCACTGAAACATTCAGCCAATCAGTTCGCACTGAATATTCGGAAGCTGTGAAAGCGCGTTACACGTTTCAACCCTTATGGGTTTCTGGTAGTACACATGGAGCAACTTGTCGCAGAGACATGTCGCTGCGACTTGTCGCCTAGTTTGTCCCGGCCTTAATGAGTGCACCTTACAAAATTAACAGTTTTTATATAGCAAGCAAATCGACTGTGACAGCTTTTTCTCTCAATCAGCATGAATATGGTAAATATACTTCCATTACTTAGAGGGCTATACAGTGTGTAGGGGTGTTCAAATTAATATTACCTGTGACAAACAAAAGTTGATATTCATCCACAAATTAAACAGGCCTCATAACAAGTTCAAGTTCATCATTCAAAACTGTATTTATGAACATTTGTGCACACGTAGTACTATACTCATGAAGTTATTGCTCTCGTTTTCTTGCAGTGCATGTGTTTTACAGTAAAAAATATTTAACAAGTTTTCCTCATTGGCCCTTCTGTGAAATTTCGCTTACCGAAGCCAAGAAAATGTTACTTAACATCACTTTATTCTGAAAAAAACCTATTTCGGATCTACTTTCAGAATTTTTTTAAAAAGTGACCTCATTAGGCCTTTTTAATACAGTCAAACCTCTATGGAGCGGTCACCCTTTATTCAGCCGTCACCTATCGATTTCCCGAAATTTGCCGCCCATACTTACTGCAAATTTTGACCACTATGAAGCGGACGCGGTCACCTTTTGGATTTCATTGTACCGGGACTGGGTCTAAAAATGACAAGGGTGGAACCCTGGTGAGAAACTTCAGAAGCTGTACAGAGACTCGATAATATTTATTTTAAAACTGAACTACGGATGTCAGATTTCCAGCAGTTTCATTGACTCGCCGGACACAGGCTATCAGTTCATATACCTTCCCTACCTAATATAGTCAAGGAACGCGTCAGCAATAAAGCGAACTGAAAACATTTTTGCAGCTCTGAGAAAAATGGCCAACAAAACCTGAAATTGACCGAGGCAGAAATTCCATCCCCGGGAACACCAAAAAAGCCTGGAGTTTTTAATAAAACAATTATTCTACTCGGGATTGCTGGATATAAAGTGATTATAACCAACTTGGCGCGGTTATCTATCACTTCATATCCAGCGCGCCCTCGTAGAATATTTGTTAAATATCTACCAGATTTTAAACTAATCGTCTCTAATAGTGAAGAAATACTTAGCAGTATAAATGGGACGTATAGAAAACATGGACCCCAGGTCCAGGGACCACCCTTATGGACCCGGTCCATGGACCCCTTCATGGACCCGGTCCATGGACTACCCCTGTAGACCACCCGTTATATTGTAAAGTTACAAGCAAAAAAATCTTTAGACGTAAGAGAGAGTGATTGTCGCACTTATCTGGACAATTTAAGCACGAGCCCATGGCTAGGAGCGAACAACTTCCATATTAAGCCAATTTCAAGGCAGTTTTGTGGACCAATCTATTTTTAGACTACCTTTTCCGCAAGAAACAAAGACAGTCTGCGTTCGGTGACGCTATGCCGTCAATAAATCGTGGTCTGTGAAAATGTCGCTCCTAGGCTACTGTTTTAAACATTTGTCTCTGATAGACACCAATACCACCTATTATTATACATCAGACTCACTATGAAAAATCTGATTGGTCGAGAGCATTCAATCAATTCACAATAGCTTGTGAACTTGACATGATAACTGTGATATCAGCTGCAGATATTACATTTATCATGTCAAGTTCAACGTCTGCCTGGTTACTAAGCCCTTTGGAGTGTTCTCCTCAGAAACAAAATGGCTGAACGCTTCGCTTCTGAGGATGAATTATGTGAAAAATGTATAATAAAACAATTATTGAATTCGGTTTTCGCATGATATCATGAATTATCAAAACCTCGTGTCTATGTTATCTGCCGAAGCCGAAGGCTGAGGCAGATAACATAGACCTCGGTTTTGATAATTCATGATATCATGCTCAACCTCATCCAATAATTGTTTAATATGTAGTTGACCACTCCCCTAGTGGCTTTTCAGGGTGGATGAACAACACATTGTGGGGAACTTTGCCAGACTGCTTTTGCTCATATACCTACATGGTACATGCTCGCGTGATATGTACACGCAATCCTCGTCTACGCACGAATGTCTTCTCGCACAACCTTACTCGGTTAATTAAGAAAAAACAAATGACAAAATATTTCTTCGGCCATTACAGGAACCTACAGTTTATCGTCCTTATCTGAGAAGACTAGCGAATCTAACCATTTGCAGGTGTCATTACAAAGGCAACACTTTCTCCTCAGTTATTTAAAGAGCCTGTGTGTTGGTCCGACCGGGGTTTTGATCCCGCGACCTCCCGCACAGTTGTCCGATGTTCAACCAACTGAGCCAACCGCTGGGCTGCGTTGAGACCTACCAGCGTGGCATAAAACATGCCAGGCAAAAAAGGCATGCTAAGGCCCCAAGAAGACGACGTATGCAAACATGAACTGCTCCCAACTGGGTTGCTTCATAGTTCAGTTGGTTGAGCATTGCACCGGCCTCGCAGAGGTCATAGGTTCGAATCCTGTTGAAGCCTCCTGAATTTTTGCATGTCTCTGTAAGAGACAATAATTATTGCTTAAATTGTCCAGATAAGTGCCAGGATGACTTCTCTTTCTCGTCTAAAGATTTTTCTGCTTGAAACTATACAAAATGAGGGGTACTCCACAGTGGTGGTCCAAGGACCTGGGGTCCATGTTTTGTATACGTCCGTATAAATGTGGTAGCAGTTGTCATCGGAGGCCCTAAAACCCCGAAAGGGATTTTAAGCCCAATCTACCCGAAGAGGCTGCTGGTTTTGAAAGACTGTAATGATAGACATACATATGAACTGTGGAAAGAAACCTTTTGAGACTTTTAGATCATCCCAGTGAGGAACGTTACCAAGGAGAAACGAAAGGAAAGCTTGAGAAATTGAGAGTCGAACGGGATTTGTTCCCTCAGTTTCATGATAGCTTAAATTACAAGACGTTCATGTCAAAGGAGGACGTCAAAATAGCCCACCGAAAACAAACTTTGAAGAACTTGTAACCTGTAGACGATTTATCCTTCTAACGCTAGGGAAGCCTTAGCGCGTTTTAAAAATGCATCAGGAATTTTTTTTTAACAAAGATTTTCTTTCTCCGTTTCAAAAAATTACGAGTCTTATTCGTGGGAATTTTAATTCAAGGAAACAAAATTAATGTTCCTAAAGAATATTTTGGAAAGGCTTTGTCCCTTTTATGTTTCATCCAAAGAAGAAGTTGACCAGGAGGGCAATCTACACAGCGCCGATTGGTTCCTTAACACAGGGAAAAGTAAGGTGTGGCTCGTTTCTGCAGACACTTGTGGGGGAGCAACGCGTGACGCGTGACGAATGTCTGCGTGGGAGGCTAGTAATACAGGGTCAAAAAACTCGTTTGTTTGGACAGATGGCGAAGTAGAGGTTGGATTGACTAGGAATTGTATTAGAGCAAGTACTTCAATATTCAGGATATCTTTTTACTCGTAGTCGTCCTCGTCCTCCGATCTAAAGGTCCCTAATAGGGAGCTTACGAAACGAGGACGACGACGGCTACGAGGACTTCATTTAAAAATACAAATCCGCGTTATTCATATCACTACGAAACTATTTCATGTCGTTCCCCGTTAAAAATGTGTAGTAACTGACGAGGAATTAAACTGGTATGAGTGGGTTGGAAGCGTAGAGAGAGAACTGAAAATTCATCGTCATGTGCTAACGTCCTCCACAGAACCTTGAATTTAGTCATTTCACGTCGTCATTTAGCAGATGACGGCAAAGAAATGCACCAAAACGTAAAACGCACGTGCAGAGCGTACAGAGCCATTGTTTTTGCTCACTACCCTAGGGGGTAGTTTCTAAAGAAGCTGTGGTGCTGCGTCGGGGGGAAAGTAAATTGGCCACCGTACAGAGATTCTAACAGCTGACGTTTCGAGCGTTAGCCCTTCGTCAGAGCGAATCGAGGAATTGTAGGTTAAGTGTAGTTTTCATAGTAGAGTAGGAGCTACGCTATTGGTGGTAACATGGCAACGTGAAAAATAGGAATATATAAGTTAAATGAAAAGCGTTCGTTAATACCGTGAGGATTTATAAGGGTGCCGATTTGGAAGACGAATTTTTGTTCCACATGCTTGCGGCTTTCCGTCGTACCAAGATGACTATAGGGAAAGGCCGTAGATATCCATGTGTTTTTTGGAGTGGTTAGGGAGATTAAAATGACGAGCGATTGGCTTAGATGCATCCTTGTCATTCTTAACATCGGGAAGGTGTTCGCGGAATCGGTCGCCTAGTCGTCTACCTGTCTCGCCAATGTATAATTTATTGCATAACGTACAGGTTATGCAATAAATGAAATTTGCGGAGGTACATGTGAAACGATCGGTGATCTTAACAGATCGCTTAGGTCCCGATATCTTGCTAGTGTTAACTATGAAAAAGACAAGTTTTGCATCGTGAGCGCGCACATTTGAAAGTGCCGGGTTGCTCGTTAGTTTTGAGCGGGCTTCTAACTAAAAAGTTGCCTACGTTTTTGTCGCGTTTTAAATGAAATAAGTGGAGGTTGAGAAAAGATTCTACCAGTCTTGGGATCATTTTGGAGTAATTTATTAAGAATGATGCTTTTGACTGCGTGATTATGAGTATGGAAAGTGAGGGTAAATGGCATTCTGTCATCTTATCTTTTTGTGACGTTTGTAGTGCTGACTGTCGATTAAATTGTTGGGCGCGATGATGGCCCGCTTCGATCACAGAGACAGGATAGCCACGTTTTTCGAAGAACTGGCACATCTCTGATTTGCTGGAAAAATCGGATTCATCACTACATAGACGTCGAAGTTTAAGAAATTGAGAATAAGGAATGGAGTTCTTGACATGTGATGGATGTGACGATGAATACAACAAATAACTGTGAGAATCTGTAGGTCTGTAGTGCACACTGGTACATAGCACGTTGCCACTAATACAAACTTTGATGTCTAGGAAAGCCAATGTAGTTTCCGAAATTTCCCAGGTATATTTAAGAGCCGGATGAGAAGAATTGACGGGGGTTATAAATTGATTGAGTTCTTCTCTGCTGGATGAAATAGCGCCGACGCAGTCGTCGATGTAGCGGCCGTAGAGTTCTGGTTTGGGGCCGTTGGTGTTCAGCATGATCGACAGTCAGCACTACAAACGTCACAAAAAGATAAGAATGACAGAATTCCATTCACCCTCACTTTCCATCCTCATCATCACGCAGTCAAAAGTATCATTCTTAATACTTAACGATGATAATTCAGGTCGGCAGATGATTAGGAATTTCTCTTTAAGGCAGAGGCTGCAGTGGGATGTGACAACTTATCACAAAGGCTCTTGCGCATTACAGCTCCCGCCAATGCACAGCCGCTGGCTTGTTTTATTATGAAATTTAAAAAACTGATTACCCCGTGTTTTTTTTAACCTCAGATGAAAGAATGTGGCCGTACAGCCAAACGCCTCCACTTGAGAAGTGCGAACAACCTGATTTAAAACACCTAGGGGCTATGCGTCAAAACAATATGGGTCCCCAAACTTTCCTGAGCGGGGAGGGGGAGGGGGGGAAGGGTTTCGTCTCCTGCCCATGGACTATAAAGAGAATGGTCCATTTTCTTCGAGAGCTAAGTTAGAGGTGGGTGTGTGATGGCATTGATTGCTGGAATTAATCATAAATTAACAACTAACAGTGTTGTTCCTCCCTTCTTTAAAAAATTACTTTCTGTGTCATGCAAGTATTGCGCTATCGTGTAAAATAAATGCATTTACATGCCTAAAATAGAACTAACACCACACTGGCAAACATCCATAAGTTCATGAAGGTATAAATGTTGATTAAAATTGGATACAATGTCACGAAATACAATATTATGTAACAATATGAAAATAAAATTATTGTATTACACCCTCTCCTACCTATGAACCAGTTAGAATAAAATTAAATGGGATAAACCTCTCAAATCTTAAAGACATTAAAAATATCCTATAGACTACATTCATAAATGAGCACATTTACATTCTTTGTATTTATGTTAATTAAACCAGCTGCCCTCATTTTGAAACAAAATTTCTTTTGAAATTTGCTCGTCGTAGCAAGGCTAGAAAGGCTTAGTAGCATTAATTAAAACAGAAGAATATTTTATTTGGCCGCCATTATGAAAGAGGTCTATGATTGCTGCTCTTCGGATATAAAATTCTCCCATTAAAATAACGCGGTAAACAATCCTCCTCAGTATAACCTTCAGCATTTATCGTGAACAAGAACTCTTAGGTATTACTAGCATCATACAGATTAGAACTTGTTATTTGCGTATCACAAACCTGCAATCTACACGGCAAATTTGCATGGAAACAAAGTAGCTGTAACATTCTTGAACAGACTTAACTGATTAGAGTGTAATGTGAAGTGCTAGTTTTCTACCCCATATGGACCATGTGAACGTTAGCCCTACTAATGGGAAATGGGCCCACACAAGGACAGAGTTTTCCTCACATGGTCCATATGGGGTAGAAAACTAGCACTTCACAATACAATCTAATCAGTTAAGTCTGTTCAAATATAAGTGCTACACGGCCAACGTTTGCAAAACCGTAATCCTTCCTTGTACTTGTAACATTCTTGAACGACCTTTGGTGGAAGTCCGTGGTCATGAATGGTATTATCATTAATGCAAAGAAAATGATGCCTGTTATCTGCTGAGAGCATCGCAACATATCAATAATTGTGTCATCATCCTTTGTTATGTGTGCTAACAAAACATGGTCTTCTTTTAGAAACTGAATGAAGCAAATCAAGCGCTCTGTCGAGACAGCAAAGAGTTCCGTCCTAATTACCAGAACTAAATGTAGGATCAGATGATAACCAAAAAGAAGACATTTGGTGACTTCATGATTATTGGAAATGAGGACCTATTCATAAATGGATTTTTTAAGATGGCCCTGGAGGCATGTTTTAATGCAAGTAATAGACCTCTTTAATAATGGCGGCCAAATAAAATATTATTTTGTTTTAATGCTAATAAGCCTTTCTAGCCTCGCAACGAGACAAAAAAATATATATTTGTTTCAAAATGAGGCCAGTAGGTCTAATTAACCAAAATACAAAAGAATGTAAAGGTGGACGAAAATGCTATGTGGCTGCTCTACCATCAAACGCTTGTTTTTTCCTCATTAATTGTTACAAGGGGATTTGGAACTAACAAATCTTCATTTTGTTCTTCCAGTGAATTCTCATCATCTTCGTCATCGTCGCCGCACCTGTATGGTGTGCAATGAAAACCTGGACCAGAAAACTTGCTTCCAGTGGAATTGCACCTATGGAGAGTACCAGGTGCATCGTCAGAAAAGGAATATCCCCTTGGGGCAAACGCACTACTCTCTGTTGGCTCAAACAGTTCACCGGTATGTTCCACGGTCGATTCATGTGGCATCTGTAGAGAGAAACGCTTTTTTAAAATGATTTTTTCTATGCCAAAAACCAAGCAATACGCTCAACACTAAAACTGAAGATTTGTCCCCAGGCTCTTTTTAGCCTTGGGGAAAAACTTGTGTGATTGGTTGTGTGTGCTCATTGATGAGACACCAATCACACAACAATTACTTCGTCTGGTTCCACTATGCAAAAAAGTCATCAAGAAATATTGGTCTTATGTCATAATGCTTTTCATTGAAATGCTTTGTGTTTCTTCTTTGATGGGAAAGCTGTTTTTGTCCATGACTCAACTGCAACTGAAACAAATGTATATATTTGAAGTGTGGGTTATTGACGAAAGAAAAAAGTGATCCTCACACTTATCTGGACAATTCAAGTAATTGTCTCTTCTAAACACCTGAACAATTTAGATAGCTTCACCAGGATTCAAACCCATTATCTCTGCGATGCAATTCTCTACCAACTGAGCTTATAAAGCCACTCAGTGGGAGCAAGTCAATTTGTTGTGGTCATGTGATCCTGTGAAAAGGCTCCAAATATATCTATTACATAAACACCAATGAAATACCAAGTGAAAACATGATATCTTCGAACATGAAAATAACATGTTATTTTCACATGTGAAAAAGATCACTGTTGCTATTGTTGCATATGATAATTGCGCCTTTCGATGCCTTTTGTGAAATGATTTATTTCATTGGTGTTTATATAATAAATGGAACATTACATGGCCGCTTGGAATTTCTCTTCTCATGTTGAAAAATATTTCACTCGTTTGCTGTGCTAACTCATAAAATATTTTTCAACACTCAAACAGAAATTTCGTATCTCTGCGGGGCCATGTAATATCCTCTATACATTTGCAGCATGGGCTATAGATGACATAAGGGAGAAGAAAAGTTATCCTTAGAGTTACCTGGACAATTTACGTTGATGGTTTGCATCTAACGTCACAATGTAGTAAATGCCGTTGAAGCCACCTGAATTTTTCAGGTGTCTATAAGAGACAGTCACAGATAAACCATAGAATCACTTCTTGCTTGCGTTAAGAGCAACCGTTGCAACTAACTTGAAAGAAATTTTAATAACTTTCTACCCCCAAATTTTTCAAGCTACAGAAAATGGTCTGTTTTATATTTGAATTGAACCCAAAAAGTGAGCCGTGTGAACAAATTATCCAGAATCTTTGACTACTCCACACATGCAAGTATCTTCTGCCTCTGGGCAATGTTTTTCAATAGCTCATAGAATAGGGCACAGTGATCACTTTTTACATTTTCTTCCCAGCTTGTCCAATCAGCCTAACGAAATGTGCACAAAGCACCTAGGTGGGCAGTGAGTCTTTAAACAAGCAAATATTTTTATCAAAAATTTGGTTTTATCAACGGAGTTGATAATGTAAATTGGCCACCGTACAGAGCTTCTAAAAGCTGACGTTTCGAGCGTTAGCCCTTCGTCAGTGCGAATCGAGGGATTATGGGTTACGTGTAGTTTTTATATTACAGTAGGAGTTACGCTATTGGTGGTAAACATGGCAACGTGAAAAATAGGAATATATTAGTTAAATGAAAAGCGTTCGTTAATACCGTGAGGATTAAGGGTGCCGATTTGAAAGATGAATTTTTGTTCCAGATTCTTGCGGCTTTCCGTCGTACCTAGATGTTGGGAAAGGCCGCAGATAGCCATGTGTTTTTTGGAGTGGTTAGGCAGATTAAAATGGCGAGCGACTGGCTTAGATGCATCCTTGTCATTCTTCTCAACATCGCGAAGGTGTTCGCGGAATCGGTCACTTAGTCGTCTACCTGTCTCACCAATGTATAATTTATTGCATAACGTACAGGTTATGTAATAAATGACATTTGTGGAGGTACATGTGAAACGATCGGTGATCTTAACAGATCGCTTAGGTCCCGATATCTTGCTAGTGTTAACAATGAAAAGACAAGTTTTGCATCGTGAGCGCGCGCATTTGAAAGTGCCGGGTTGCTCGTTAGTTTTGAGCGCGCTTCTAACTAAAAAGTTGCCTACGTTTTTGTCGCGTTTGAATGAAATAAGTGGAGGTTGCGAAAAGATTCTACCAGTCTCGGGATCATTTTGGAGTAATTTAAAATTACTAAGAATGATGCTTTTGACTGCGTGATTATGAGGATGGAAAGTGAGGGTGAATGGAATTCTGTCATTCTTATCTTTTTGTGACGTTTGTAGTGATGACTGTCAATCAAATTGTTGGGCGCGATGATGGCCCGCTTTGACCACAGAGACAGGATAGCCACGTTTTTCGAAGAACTGGCACATCTCTGATTTGCTGGAAAAATCGGAGTCATCACTACATAGACGTCGAAGTCTAAGAAATTGAGAATAAGGGATGGAGTTCTTGACATGTGATGGATGTGACGATGAATACAACAAATAACTGTGTGAAACACTTCTAATAAAGATATTTTTGAAACACTTCTAGTTCGCAAATCCAAATGGAGTCTCTTAAGATTTTTTCACCAAAAAATGCCGTCACGACATTCACAAACTTAAATTCAATCGCAACACTAAATTTTTCAACCTTTCCTCGGAAGAGTGGGCGGCGCTTAAAAATCTTAGTAAACGCAACGACATAGTTGTCAAATCGGCCGACAAAGGCGGCGCGGTAGTTGTTTGGCGGTCCGACCTTTACCAAAAAGAAGCTTTGCGGCAACTTTCGGATACCTCGTTTTATGCCAAAATCCCTAAAGATCTCACTTCCAAAAATCAAAAACTTGTCAAAGACACCATTCAAAATCTTATAGTTAATCAAGAATTACCGGACACTGCCACTAATCTCATCATCAACACCCCTAGAACTTCGTGCATTTACTTCTTGCCTAAAATTCACAAATCCAACAACCCAGGTCGCCCTATCGTTTCTGCCTGTAGTTGCCCCACCGAACTCATTTCTAGCTACTTAGACAGGATTATGACCCCTATCGTCAAATCTTTGCCATCATACATTAAAGACAAATTAATGGTGTAGCGATGGGCACAAGAGTGGGACCCAGCTCTGCCAATCTTTTTGTAGGATATGTTGAACATCAATTTTTTAATCAGTACAACGGCCCCAAACCTGAACTCTACGGCCGCTACATCGACGACTGCATCGGCGCTATTTCATCCAGCAGAGAAGAACTCGATCAATTTATAACCTCCGTCAACTCTTTTCATCCGGCTCTTAAATATACCTGGGAAATTTCGGAAACTTCATTGGCTTTCCTAGATATCAAAGTTTCTATTGGAGGCAGCGTGCTCTGTACTAGTGTGCACTACAAACCTACTGATTCACACAGTTATTTGTTGTATTCATCGTCACATCCATCACATGTCAAGAACTCCATCCCTTATTCTCAATTTCTTAGACTTCGACGTCTATGTAGTGATAACTCCGATTTTTCCAGCAAATCAGAGGAGATGTGCTAGTTCTTCGAAAAACGTGGCTATCCTGTCTCTGTGGTCAAAGCGGGCCATCATCGCGTCCAACAATTTGATCGACAATCATCACTACAAACGTCACAAAAAGATAAGAATGACAGAATTCCATTCACCCTCACTTTCCATCCTCATAATCACGCAGTCAAAAGCATCATTCTTAGTAATTTTAAATTACTCCAAAATGATCCCGCGAGACTGGTAGAATCTTTTCGCAACCTCCACTTATTTCATTCAAACGCGACAAAAACGTAGGCAACTTTTTAGTTAGAAGCGCGCTCAAAACTAACGAGCAACCCGGCACTTTCAAATGCGCGCGCTCACGATGCAAAACTTGTCTTTTCATTGTTAACACTAGCAAGATATCGGGACCTAAGCGATCTGTTAAGATCACCGATCGTTTCACATGTACCTCCGCAAATGCCATTTATTGCATAACCTGTACGTTATGCAATAAATTATACATTGGTGAGACAGGTAGACGACTAGGTGACCGATTCCGCGAACACCTTCGCGATGTTGAGAAGAATGACCAGGATGCATCTAAGCCAGTCGCTCGCCATTTTAATCTGCCTAACCACTCCAAAAAACACATGGCTATCTGCGGCCTTTCCCTACATCTAGGTACGACGGAAAGCCGCAAGAATCTGGAACAAAAATTCATCTTTCAAATCGGCACCCGTAATCCTCACGGTATTAACGAACGCTTTTCATTTAACTATAACTAACTATTTCATTTAACTATAACTAACTATTTCATTTAACTATAACTATTGGTGGTAACTATGTTACCACCAATAGCGTAGCTCCTCCTCTACTATAAAAACTACACGTAACCCATAATCCCTCGATTCGCTCTGACGAAGGGCTAACGCTCGAAACGTCAGCTTTTAGAATCTCTGTACGGTGGCCAATTTACATTATCAACTCCGTTGATAAAACCAAATTTTTGTATACTACTTCCCCACCGACGCAGCACCACAGTTTCTTTAGAAACTACCCCTTCAAATATTTTTATCTGCTGCTATATTTAGCTGGGGGCCTTACTCACCAGTTGAGGTGGAGCTCTAAACAGGTAACTAAATGGATAATGTAGTAAGTTAACACAGGAAGCAGCATACAAATCAGCATAACGAGTAGCTTGGCTGGCAAAAAAAGTTTGTCTGTTGCCTGGAAGAAATAATGGAAAATGAGAGAATAAATTATTCACCATAATTAATCAACCTTCAATGCATACAAAATTCCAGCCTACTGGCCTTTGTAATCCACATCTTACATATAAAAACAAAATAAATTATTATGTGCACAGCAACAGTTCTGCCCTTAGAGAAAGACCCCAGTGAGACAACTTACAACAACAGATCTCTCAAAACCTTTGATCTAATACAACTATAGATGTTTAAGTAGTTGCTTGGCGACAGGCAAAAGGGCAACTGAAAACCTCAACCTATGACCGCCGTAACACCTGTCAGATGCTCTATCCATTGAGCTAAAACTCCTGGGGAGCTTGGTCCTTTAGGTTTTCCTAAGTATACCTTTAATTTTGGTTCAGTGAATTATGGTATGTATGGTGCTTGACCATGCCCATCAAAGCAGAGGTTGATTATATCAAGTAAACCGCACAGTAAAATTTTTTCTCCTCCAAAGACAAGAGTTGCACCAGAGGCAGAGGCCAAAAAAATGTGATAATGAGCCTGCTGAAGTTGTGTTTGAAATGAGTGACAACCTTGTCCAAGAGTGATCCTCTAAGGGTTTGTGATCTTCAGCAAAGTTGTCTTTATAGTACCGATATTGTCTTGATGAGTGCAGCTTCTAAGCCACAGAAGAAAGTTGCAACAGGAAGTTACAACCACCTACTGCAGATGATTGTCTTGTTAGCTTGAAGCAATTAACAAAGTTATGATGGGCTTCAGATAACACCAGAGTTCACAGGGTGGTTAGCCCATACTGGAATATCAGAGATCAAGTGCATGAAACAGCGGGCCTCATGTTTTTAGATTGTTGATTACTTTTCAAAATTCCCTCTGATCAGCCTGCTTTTGACCAAGACAGCCTTTTCTGTTGCAGTTCACTTAAAGTCCAGTCCATTTTTTTGCTAGACATGGAGTACCTGATGAACAAGTTGCTGACAATATGCCATGAGAATTATTAAACTCAAACTCACTATTGATGATACAGAGACTATTAACTTCCCTTTGGAGAGTGGCTGTTTTCCTGACACCTTCAAGATGGCGAAAGTTCTTCCCATAATTATTTGAATCTGGTGACCCAGAAATGCTTGAAAATTATCGACCCATTTCCATTCTTCCAGCCTATAATCGCATTTACAAATAACTACCTGATTTCAATCTTTTTTACAATAGCCAGTTTGGTTTTCATGGAATTCACTGTACCTCAATGGCCTTGACTCAATTAGTTAATAACATCGCTTTTTCTATCGACAACAGACAAACAACTGCTCACGTTTTTCTAGATCTCTCTAAGCTCTTTGACAATATCGATCATCATATATTTCTTGATAAACTTTACGAGCCCTCGAATGGATTTCTAGTTACCGGTATTTGACAGCCAGGAAATATTTTGTTCAATTTGTTCATAGCTGGAATCTATTACAGAGTCCCACAAGGTTCAATTTTGCGCCCTCTGTTGTTTATAATCTTTATTACTGAATGCCGATTGGCTGTGACAGCTAGAGGGCATTTTTTCTTAATCATGAGGGCATCATTACTTGATCCTGATTGATTAAGAGTTCCTCATCCAGAGCAAGCGAAGTTACAAGAGAGTCTTCTTCCAGATTGAACTACATGTACTTTTTTGTCCACATATAAAATAGAGTTTGAGCGCTATTGCTGTTGACAGCAACAATTTCATGAATTGAACTTTAACCGAATGGGAGCGTGTTGATTGTCATTTGTTGCGGCACTGAACGGACTTCGTGACTCCGGCAATTTTGTGAAAACTTTGAAAATACGCGTGATATTAATAATGATATTTCAAACTCGTGATCTTACCCTTTCCCACAGTTATTCTATCTTTAAGACCTCACTGAAAAAGTTTCTCACTGACTGAAAACTAAATTAGACTTGCCCGTCCATAGTTGAGTTAGTACCATCTTCTACTTTGTGTGAGGAAACCAAGGTTAATAAGCTCTCAGCTTCTTTTGGGTTTCCTCGCTACATCGTCTATAGATGTTTATAGGTGCAATTTTTTAAGAATTAATTCAAAACGTTGTAACATAATTACTTTTTCATGAAATTATTATAGTCATCCTTTTCGATTGTTGTAACCAACTGTAATTTATTTATTTTCTTTCTTTTTTGTTTGGCAAACAAACAAACAAGTAAATGAAATGGTGTGCAGTGAGACACCCATCCTCTGCAATAGTTATGACCTGACCACCATATCTAAATTTGCCATGGCTTGACCTTGCATACCAAACCTAGGGTGCGATTTTCTTTAAAGATACCATCACCACAATTATATGAAGACCTCTTAAGATTTATATATACTGATTTAGAGAACTGAAAAACATAACAAATTCACTTAATAACCTTTAATCAATTTTCTGCATTAGGCCACAATTAATATAATACTACTAATCCTTTATTTCAGGGATTAACATATGCAGTAAAATATTATCTCTACCACCAATTATTTCATTCAAACACGACAAAAACACAGGTAACTTTCCTGTTAGGAGAGCAATAATGTAAGTCTGACAACCAACCGGGAACTTTCAAATGTACACGCACGCGATGCAAAACATGTCCTTTAATTTATTTCTAACATGGTTAAGATTTCAGGACCGAATCGACCCTTTAAAATCACTGACCACTTTACATGAATCTCCGCAGATGTCATCTATTGCAAGGGTGGATTTAGGGGTGGGCCCGGTGGGCCTGAAAAACATTTGTAAACTTTTGTAAATGTGTGTCAGATGGTATGTCAAATTTTGTTACTTAAAGATAGATATTTTTAATAACCATTGTTAATACCGGTAAGAAATTTTATCGAACATTGTTTGAATCAACGGCCCTTAGAAACTAGCTTCAAACTGACAAACTGAATGATGTTACAGGCGTCACATTTTATTCCGTAAAAAGATGAGGGAGATGTAGAAAAAAAAAAAACGATACAAATGCATCTAAACCAGTTGTGCACCATTCTAATCTTCCTAATCACTCCCACCAAAACATGACAAAATTTGCGGTCTACACTGTATCCTTACACCATGGGAACACAGAAACACGCCAGAATCTGGAACAATAATTCATCTGTCAACTAGGTACACTCCATCATCACGGAATCAATGAACGCCTTACAGTCCATTAATTTATTCACAAATTCATGTTACCATATTTCCACCAATAGCAAAGCTGCGCCACACCTGTATAAAAACCAACTCTATTTCCTCCTAATTGTTCACTGTGGTAATTCGACCTTTATAAACACGTTTGATAAAACCAAATTTTCCACTTGGCTAGGAGTTTCTTTGTTGTACAAAATGCATACTTAACTTGCTCATGTGCCTGCATGCTAAACTGGCCAACACCCTGTTGCTACTTGTGTAATGGTCATCATATGATGTGATATGATAATTATATGATATATAAATGATATGATATGATATGATAGCAGGGAAACTAAACTTTATTTAATGAAAACCAAGTGAGGAAGTATTTGTAGCAAATGGGACGATACAACTTAACAAAAAATGCAAAACCTGTAACTGAAGGCACCTGCACATGGCACACACAATGTTGAAACCAAAGTTATAGGAATCCCTCTGTTCATTGAAACAAACCCACTTGTCACCCCAGGCCACAACCCAGTGATCACATAAAAGGGGGACTATCAAACTAGTTCCAAAGCCTTCAAAATTACTGTCAAGCCATAACATCAGCCATAACATATTTAACTGTGAATATGCATGTATAACGCACGCTTTTCTAGTGAGAATCATAGACTAAAAATAGTACCGCACACAAGGGACCCACAAATTTTCATAATTTTAGAAACAATAAATTTGATTTCAACACCTGTTGTTAGGATTGTTACCATTAGAGAAACTTAAAACGAATCAAATACGATTTCTGGTTTTCATCACTGAGAATAAAAGAATAAAAGATAAAAGACAATTTCATCTTCAGTTACACTCATGATGATGAACTACTGTACCAGTAGTTGCATGACTCTGAGTCAACCTATGATGGCTTTAACCTCCCCACAGGGCCCTTGAGCTAATAGTGCAGAACACACACTGGCACAATGTCAGGAAATCAAATGTATTGCTGTCAAGTATTTTGTGTCATGTATTGGTGTTAGAGAGGGCTTCAATTTTTGGGTTGAGATGAAACAAGATCTTCTACTGGAGCATGAGCATGATAGATAGCACAGTTATAATTGCATGCCCTTAATGATCTTTTTAGGGAGCATTCACAAAAACTTGTTGGGAGGGGGGGGGGGGGGACTGATGAGAAATTATCTGCTATCTAAAAAAATTGGAGGACCCCATCTTGCTGCATTAAATATTTACAGGGACCCCCTTTTACTATCCTTAAATTTGAGACCGCCAACCTACCTCATGGCCACAACCCAATACATGATACAAAAGTCAGTGGAACGAGCGAGATAAATTAAGGCAAAAACACCAAAAAACAGAACTATCTGCTAAGAAATGCAGAAAAAAGGCAAAGCAAACAAAGCCTTTAGAAAGCCAGCTATCTATCTCACTGATACATGGCACAACCTAACAGGTGCTCAAGAACATAAAAATCCCACAGGCCAGATCAAAGCTTTAAAAGCAGAATCACTTGCTTCTACCACTGACAAGCCTATCGGTTGAGACTAGATTTAAATTGATGCAAAAGTGTGAGGTCAAAAGGTCACATTCACATTACTGCAGAGACAGGGTTTTCGACAGTTTTGTAAAGTACATGTATTTCCGAAAGCACTGGACTTGACATTTTTGGCATCGCAAGGCGCCTTGAGAGCATGCGAGCTACCTAGGGAGGTCTGGGGGCAAGACAGAGTCAGTGGTGAAAGTTGCGAGGAACAACTTACAGAGATCACCCATACCACAGTACAGATAAGTGGCTATGAAAGTGGAGAACATGAGAAATAAGGGAACCAAGCCACCAGACACACATCTTACTTGGCATACACATACCACTATAATACAATCTAGCACTGCCATGATAAACAAGGAATCAAAAACTGCCCTCCAGAATTAACACCTGTTTTGAGTTCAAGTCAAGCAACAAGATCACCCTTTTTGCATGCTCTTACCTCCAGTGTGTCAAACAAACACTTTTTTCAAAGGAGAGAGACAGAGACCAAGAGAGTGTGTTAAGTGTGCATGTGGAGATGATCTGCATAATTAACATGCACATTTACTGCGTGTAAATAATGCAGTTTAGGCAATAGACTTTGTAGACCATACATCTCAAATTCTATACGTGATATTATAAATCAAGTGTTGGAGACTGGAATATTTCCTGATGATTGGAAAAAGGCAAAAGTACATCCTATTTTTAAGTCTGATGAAAGAAATATTCCAAGTAACTATAGACCGATTTCTATTCTACCTGCCATATAAAAAATTACAGAAAGGGTCATGCATACTCAGCTGTTAGAGTATTTCCAAGCAGGAAATGTTTTGACAAACTCTCAATTTGGGTTTACACCAAATAATTCAACCTGTACAGCTTTGATAAGTGCAGTAAACTTTTGGCTTACCAATATGGATGCTGGTAAACTTAATGGTAGTGTCTTTATAGATTTAAAGAAAGCCTTTAAAGGCCATAACATCTTACTTCGTAAACTTTCTTGTTACGGTATCAATGGCAATGCTCTTCAGTTGCTTAAATCATATTTGATTGATAGAACACAGATCTTCCCTAAATGGAGTCTTATCCACAGAACAATATGTATCATGTGGCATTCCCCAGGGTTCTATACTTAGGCCATTTTTGTTTATAATTTATGTAAACAATTTAATGTCTACAACATACAACACCTGGTATGTTTGCCAATGATATGTATATAACTATGGCTCATGAAGATATATCCACAATTGACTGTTCCTTAAATAGTGATTTAGCTGCAGTACATGATTGGCTTCAGACAAACAAATTAAGTTGCAATACCTCCAAAACTAGTTATATGACTATTGGTTCTAAATTCATGAATTTAAAGATGGATGATTGGCCAATTGAACATAAACCTTCTACTAAGTTATTGGGGGTTCATATTGATGAAATGCTAACCTGGGATGATCAGATCAAACATACCGGTATTTCATCTCGAATGGCTTGTGAATGTTGTATTTAGCTACGTGCTGACAAATTACAAAAGTTACAAAATAGAGCAGCACGGATTATTACTAGGGCTGATTACTCTATTCGATCATTAACAGTGCTAAATTCTCCAGAGTGGTCTAACTTAGAAGAAAGAGAAAAAAGGCACTTGTTAATTACAATGTTTAAAGTATTCAATAATAACTGTCAGACGTATCTCCAGGAGTATTTTCATAGAACTTCATAAGCTCACAATTATAATTTGAGGGGTTTGAACTATGACTTCCAATTACCGCTACCTAAAACGAATTTTCTTAAACGTTTTTTCTCTTATCGAGGTGCAAATGCTTGGAACCAACTGTCAAATCAAATATGTGAGATACGGGACCTTGCAAGCTTTAAACGTGCGATATCCTACATGTAGGACACATTTTACATCGCTTGGGCCAATTTTTACATGGCTTGTTTCATATTACTATATAGTAAATTATGTTTGTTACTAATTATTACTATTGTTTAAATTTCTTTGACATTAAATAATATTTAGTGCTAAGTTATACCTAGTTCATTAGTCGTTTTAACATTTATATCTTGTAATTCTTGTAATTTTTTAGCATTTATATTTTGTAATTCTTACACGGCATGTCTGAAAACCAGCTTGCTGAGTCATTTTATTTATTTATATTTGCCACACGAAACTTTACAATGATAAAATCAACCAGTAACAATATATATATACATATACACATACATATATATACACATACACACACACACACACACACACACATATATATGCATACATATACACATATATCTATATATACATATTTTTTGAAAGTGTAGCGAGGATACCCAATAGAAGCTAAAAGCTTATTAACACTGGGCACCTCGATCGATACAGGAGATCGTAAAACAAAAAAATAATAATAAATAATAGCCGGTGGGCGAGTTTAATTTAGTGTCCTATCGAGAAGAAATTTTTTTAGTGAGGTCTTAAAGCTAGGATAATTGCTGGACAAGGTCAAATTACGAGGTAGGGAATTCCAAACCTTGGGACCTTGATGTAGGATCGTAAACTGCTTAATATTAGTTCTGCAGTAATGTGAACAGTAATTGGCAGCATTCCGCGTATTATACGTATGAATTTGTTGATGAGTAGAGAAAAGATTGTCAAAAGTGTTAGGGAGTAAGTGATTATGATAAGAGTACATAAAACAAGCCACAAGGAAAGCATTTATGTTAAAGATGTCGAGGATGTTAAGGTTGTAAAACAAAGGTCCAGTATGAGCAAACATTTACTGTGCTCATTTACTGTGTTTTAAATAAAGTTGATTGATTGATTGAATAGGCAACAGACATGTACAATTCTTTCACAATGTTGAGGTGACTTGAAATGGGTTTGGACTGAATAAACATGCCATAAGAGTTGCTTGAGTCACACCACAAGAAGCAGTACAAATTCTACAAGAGGAAAGAAAAACGATGTCTCAGAAAACTAGTAACTGTTAAGTGAAAGAAAAATGTTGATGAATTATTTGAAAAAAAATTGGAAGCCAATCCTAAAAAATTTCTGGCAACAAGTACTTTACTGTTTTTCTTTTTGCATATGGCCTGCGTCACAGTTCCCTTTCAACTTGTTCAACCATATAAATTATAGGTAACAATGAACCTAG
>NC_090885.1:45468703-45481203 GCF_036669925.1 Montipora capricornis
TTGTGGGAATTCATCTCCTGTGGGAATATAACATCAGCTCTTTTGACCTTTTTGATACTTTCACTGTAAGGTACAGATTACTTATGTAAGAAATGGCTTTCGCCCAGTTACGGGATCAAAATATAACAAAAACAATACCCCAGTGGGAAAATGGTTTGTCGACGAGCGAAACGTGACCAGTCGTGGAGGCAGAGAAGAGAGACCCTGGGAGCGAGGTCAGAAACCTAACTATTTTGTTGTAATAATGTGCATACACTTACCTTGGTGTTATCTTGTCCTGTGAACAATTGTGACATCCTGTCAGGTCGATTATGGTGTTTATCAAATGAGATTTACTTTTCAGAACTAGTCGTTGCTTTACTCAGAAACTGACTTATTTACATACTAATAGCTAATAATGTCGTAAGATTAGCGACTGAAAATATTTCGAGATTCTTTGTCAGAATATCACTTCCTCGGTGGTGCCGATGTTTGTTGTGTTCTCCCCGCAATAATTTTCGATGTGCTGGGCAGTTTCTGTTTCCAAATACGGTGTTATCCAAATGTTTCTTGTGGCCTGCAGCTCTTCTTTTTATGAAAAGAACACACGTCCAGCGCAAGATGCGATCACATCAACTCATAAATATCAGTGTGCATGAGAATCAGCATAAGGATGCCCCAGCAAACAACAAAACACGGCCATCATGGTCGATCAAATCGGAGAAAATCCTCGGTTTATTTTCCGATCAACCGAACAAAATAAGGTACACAGAACTTTCCACATGAGCACTTGATTTGGGGAATGACCGAATTAGTAAGGTTAAAAGATAGATGGAAGTGACAATAATATGTACAGCTATGTAACGTTTTGAAAAACGAGCAGGAATATTTTATCGGGTTTAAGACCACGAGGCGTAGCCGAGTGTTTTTAGACCAAATAAAACACGTGCTGAGAGTTTTTTGTAGGGCTTCAAAAACACTCCAAACAAGTGTGTCCCTCGGGAGTCAGAACAAAGGGGATAACATAAGGATACAAAAAAACAATGGGCTTATGAATTACTAATGAGTTTTTGAAGTTCAAAGTATCAACTGAGTTGTATAATATTCGGCCCTGGGTATTGTTATTCATGAAATGTAAATAAGGTATGGGAAACTGCTCTGGCTTGGGACAAGCCCAAACCAGACGAAGAGCCTGGAGGATGCGCTCCAAAAACCCGGATTCCTCGCGGGGTGGGAGGGCGGGTCGCTAGATCTGATCTAAACGGCGGCCTAGAGTAGAGTGGAAGAGGCGGGCCCAACGTGGACCTTTATATTCATAATTTACAAGTCCCCTGGGCATATTATTAACATATGCAAATGACTTAGCATAGGCATGTATGCAGGCATGAAGAAGGCATAACGAGCAGCCGACAGAACCGTGTAATTTTCCACGATTCCAATGGCGCAGGAAATACCTTAAGGTTATTCAAGGAAACTGTAGGTTGAAATGATATTTTTCTCTTTGCATTAACGACGTTTTCTCTATCATAAATTAACCGATTTCACTGATAGACAATGATTGTAATGATAAAATATTTCCGCAGCATCCCTTCAATTTTTTTGTCATATGGAGTATCAACGAATTTATCAACGGTTCCCATTGATTTTTGCCCTCGAAGCCCTAGAGAAATTCTGGCAGCCCGCACAACCACTATACTCAATAAGCGAGAGCACTTAAAGTGCCACTGCGACCGAACAAAAACATATTTTTCTTTGGATTTCAAATTTATGTTAACCAAACACTGCGTGACCAAAGTTTTAAGCCTTGAATTAAAAAAGACACCTATTTATTTCAACTGGAATTTTTTCATTTAATGGTCCGCCATTACTAACATTAAGATCTTGAGAGAGCTGGATCGAGGAGAAAATGACGTCAAAGAAGAATGTAATTCCCATAATACACCTCTATTACCCCCCAAAACTTTTGCACAACCATTGTTTGCAATTTGTCCTGGGACATGAAAATGTCCCAACAGAAGTCGAAAACAATGCCTATGCAGATTTTTAGGGGGTAAAAGAGATGTATTAAGTAGTGAATGCGAGTGTACGCCGCAGAATTATTAATACGCAGCACGGGAGTTTTAGGCTTTCAGACTCTTTAACTCGCGTTTTGCATAATTATATAATAAGCTGCATTCACACGATGAAATTTTAAGTTAGTGAGCCTCGACGTCACTTTTCCCTGGATCCAACCCTCAGAGGTCCAATCGGTCAGTTTTGAACGTGAGTAATGGCGGACCGTGAAATCCACAACTAACACGCAAAGTAAACGGCCTTTGGATAAAAAGCAAAGCTCAACATTTTGCCAATCAGGTGTTCAGCAACCACACTCTCAAAATCTTAAGGAAAAAAGAAAGCGATATTTTTTATCACTGGGGCACTTTAACTCTTTTTTGGTCTAATGGTATTGACCCACCACTATTCCACCCCCAACACTATGGCATTCCGTGCTATCAAAAATGAACGTTGAAGCTGGTGCATTCGGCGGGGCCTTCCTTAACTATCACGAGTCAACCAGCTGTTCCTGGTTTGGCTCATCTCGCAAGGGCAGAACAGACAAGCTACGAAAAGTGACGCTTAATGTTTCGTCCAGGAAAACGATTGGTCCACGGTTACCGATGGACCTCGACTGACAATGATTAGCATATAGCGTGTTTGGATTCCTTCTTTGAGAGATAAGAGTCTTGAATTCAGTAAACTAGTAGCTACGTTTGTCTTACGGCCTAGACCTGTTAAAATACTGAAAAGAAAACCCGTCAAATTATAAACACTACTAGCGTCCACTCACCACTACGGAAAAGGCTTCCCATCTGCCCGTAACACGTTTCCATCATGTTAGTCGCATCCTTATGAAGTAAAACGATATGAAGTGTAAAAATCCCATGCGAGCTGTTGATTCTAGTCCCACAGTACCCTAGAAAGTCACTGCTTACGAGCCAGAAGGCCCATCAGGCCGGCGCTTATCTCCGGTTTCCAGAAAGGCTCTGCGGAAATTGGTGGTGTAAAAAGTAACCCCCCGCTAACTTTGTAAAGAGGCAAGAAATGCTGATTGGGAAGCAAGCGACAACATTAAAAATGTAACGTTTTCGGAATAAGATTTACGGCGTTAGGTTAACCGACTCAAACAACTTGACACTATTCTTTTATGGATTAAAGAAGAGCTCTAAGAAAATCAATCCTTGCTTACCCTAATAGAGTTTTTTAGTTCAGTGATATCTGGTTTGTCCGTGGTACCTGAATCCAAATTTCTACGAAAAAAGAGTAGAGTTATTTGGTCAAGCTCAAGTAAGAATAGGAGTCCTGTGGGAGACTAATTAGCAGACTTGTCAGGAACTCACTTGTAGGTATCGGCCAAGGCGACGTCAAGATCACGAAGCTTTGAAAATACGTCTGCAAAGATAAAGCAAAACATAGTGACACTAACAACAGGGAGGACTCTTCAACCTCGACTTGCCCTAACAATGTTATTGGTGGCCGAAGCCACTGGAGCTGCATTGTAAGAGAGTGGTTCAGTTTAAAATTTTGCTTGCCCTGCACTCAAAAGTGTCTGTCTTCCGGTAGTTCTAAAACCAGTAGCGAGTCTTTTCGATTTTTTTCTCTTGACCATTTGCAAAAGCTAAAAAACACCAGTAACAACAACACCACTGTTCAGGGGCTTCCTCTCACGGGCTTAGAACCCAGTTTCCGTCCGTCCGTCCATCAATCAAACTTTGTTGATAGAGGGTATCACCTAATAGTTAAGCCTTCTTAACAACTGAAAAAAATAATCCATACTATGTTGTAAGTAAAACCTAATGATTTATTTAATGGAAAGCTTAAAGGTCAATTACATTATTGGGCTTGTAAAGGTTGAAATGTGGTCCAAAATTGCTTTGGATCTTGATTTACAGCAGTCGACTTCCTTTCAAAGTATCAAACAATGGCCTTTCTGCCGCAAAGAGGTGCATTTATTCCTCTGTGAAGGCTTTCCATAGATGATGTCGATGACGGATCGCTTTACGCAATTCATCGGTCAAATACGGCACTTGATTGCCTTGCAAATGGACTTGCTTGAGTGGTGTGTGCTTGTTTATAACATCTTGAAAACGAGATTCAAAGGCATAAAGTTTGTCATCGACATCATTGAAGACGCTCCTAACAGTTCCAAATGGGACCGCGTTTAGATCAGTAAGAGAACTTTCGGTGTCAAAATTTTTGAGACTGCGAAAAGTAATTTTCTGTGAGCGCGGTCTCGGTGGCGATGCCATCAGAATGGCAAATACCAGCGAATGGTCACTAATGTGTGGATTTACCACTCCAGTAGTTAATGTTTTTGTTTTAGCGTTAGTGAGAACTAAGTCCAGTAAGGTATTCGTCTTTGCTGTTTCGCGAGTTGGAGACCTGACAAGGCTTTCAAAGTGAAAGAGATTCATAATGTCTAACAGATCGCGACCATTTTTAGGGGGTTTATCTGGACATTGTAAATCACAATTGCGATCACCCACGCTTTTGGCTTTTCGAGTTGAGGCTTCCAACAAACTAGCAAGTTCCTTTCTTCACATGTTCTTTGGGAGTGAGGGTGATCTATAGAGACCGATTAATGTTGACCATACGTTGCGAAGTTCTAGTTTGACAGCAATGCATTCAATCCCAAGGTGGTTTCCCAGATGTTTCAAACGTTGGTAGATGATGTCATTGCGGATATACATAATAGCACTACCTCCAAAGCTGTTTCTATCCACTCGACGTAAGCGGAAGCCTTGAATTTCACAATGGCTTTTTGGAAGACTTGTGTCTGGTTTAGTTTCCGTAACAATAAGCACATCGAAAAGGAGCGATGAAAGCCAAAGTTTGACATCAGCGAATTTAAATCCGGCGAGTCCACTGACATTTAGTGACCCACTTTACAATTTTTCACAAACACAAATCGTTTTGCAACATCATCATACCCTGGCAAGACAAAAATGTCAGAGTCTTCATGAGGGTCAAGAGTCATACTTTGATCAGATGATAAACTGACGCTGGCAAATGGAAGAGACTTGAGGGTTGACGAACAGGGAGGACACGTCCACGCAAAACTGTCTTCTCTCTGTAGCTGTCGGTATTCGACGTGTTACGCCGCCACACTTTTTGTGACACCAAACAAAAATCACATGTAATTACTTTGTGGTTTTTAGCCACAGATTTGTGGCAGACAGCACATTCCGTAGAGCTAGGACCAGGATTGGGATGGATATCACCACAGAGACAGAAACAATCGTGGTGTTTGTTGCTATTCGAAGAAGACAGTATCGAAGGATTGAAGGTTGCAATTCCATTTGCCGTGTAAGGAATCCTTCGACTTAGAAAGCGCTTACAGTAGATTATGGATCCATAGTAGATTCGCCGAACGGTCAGTAAGATGTGATAATCGCAAGATTGTTAAGAGGGGATGCTTAGACCTTGGTATTTTAAAGAAAAAGTGATGAAATATAGAAAAATGCACAGCAAAATGGCGGAGGTCGATAAAACCCGTCCGACCTTCATGACCGCAAAGGGTAATTTCAACCGGAATTTTCGAATTCAATAGTCCGCCATTACTAACTTTAAGTTCTTGAGAGAGCTGGATCGAGGAGAAAATGACGTCAAAGGCTCACAAATGCAATGCGTGTGTACGCCGCAGAATAAATATAAAGCACGAGAGTTTTGGGCTTTCAGACTTTTAAACTCGCGTTTTGCATATATAATAAGCTGCATTCAATTTCCCCTAGATCCAATCTTTGAGGTCCAATCGGTCAGCTCTGAACGTGACTAATACACCTTATTCCAAAATGGCCGTCATTTAAATATTCTTTTGTTTCCATGCAAATTTGCCCTTGATGTCTCGTTCTTGAGCTGAAAATTCAAAAAAATATTTAGCCTTGAACGAGGCATCAAGGTCTAATTTAAATAAAAACAAAAGAATATCTAAATAGCGGCCATTTTGGAATAAGGTGTATGACGGACCGTGAATTATAAAAGTAACACTCAAAGTAAACGGCCTTTGGACAAAAATCAATGCTCAAAAATTTGCCACACTTTCAAAATCTGAAGAAAAAAGGAATTTTTTCTTATCAAAGGGACACTTTAAGTATGCCGATACGCTTTGATATCTTATAGTTGGGTTTGACATTTTAACAGGAAGACAATGTTGAAACAGCCAACAGTGCAATAGCTGTTAACGTGAAACCGATTTATTCGAAAATAGCCAAGAAGTTTAATAATAATAATAATACTAATAATACTAATAATAATAACAATAATAATAATAATAATAATAATAATAATACTAATAATAATAACAATAATAATAATAATAATAATAATAATAATAATAATAATAATAATAATAATAATAATAGCATAGCATGGCATGACAGCAAGATAACGCTAGTCTTTGAGCTCCGCAGAATTTCGCCCTAAAACGCTCTTGTAATGCGTTTTCTGGAACTACCTCTCATCTTCATTGTAGTTAACATTAACTACAATCTACCACCCACTCAAAGTGTTGCAAGAAACGAAATTCGTTACAAAATGAGTGAGGACAGAATCCACCATGGTAGGACAAGATGGACGGAGCAAATGTGCATGGATTTATTAACTTCTAAACATGAAGCTAAACAGCTATATACGTCAGAAGAATGCCCTACTAATGAAAAAGGACGGAAAGTTGGAATCATGAATTTAACTCTAAAGTTTTGGAAGGAGAAAGGATATGGAAACCTAGGAAAGACAGCACAAAATCTGAGGGATAAATTGGCCCATTTAGAAAGAACTTGAGGTGAACGCATTACGCATAACAAATAAGCTTCAAGAACAAAGAGAAACTACTGAACAAAGACCAAACAGTAGAGAGCTACAATCTTGGACAGAATAAAATGGAACAGAAATGCCCCAACTCCCCCAAATCAAGGATGAAGGTGCGTGAAGGCCAAAACGCGCCATTTTCCCATCACTGATTTTGGGGGGAGGGGTGCTCTCAATGTTCCATTTAATTTGTCCAAGATTGTCTGTGGAGGCTACGACGTCACAAATTCAAGATTTGGTCAATTAAGAGGTCATATGTCAACACATTAATCATCCGAAACCACTGGCCTCTGACGCAGTCACGCTCGTCGCTAGTGTTGCTATGTTGAGATACTACATGAAGATATTTTAAGAAAAGCGGAGCGTATAAAAAAGCCAAACCTAAAATGAAAATTTGCCAGTACGATCAAGAATAAGGGTATAACTCTACGTAGAATTGACGAAAAAAATGCCATCGAGAAAAAGAATACACGAGGAAACAAAAGTAAGAGTTAGAGTTCTCAAGCCCACTACTGATCTTACTCTGAAAGCATTTCTGGGGAGTTAATCGATAAAACTATAGGGTCTATGTAGGGTCGCATCGCCGAGATTAAACGAAGCAATGGCAAAAGACTCAAGCATTAAAGTAGCGCTTTTAAAGCTTTGTAGAGCACTTGAATGGTTTTACATGACATTAAAACGTTTGAGGCACGATTCACGAGACTTTTTATACGATTAACGTCTGTTTTGCGACGCTTTTCAACGGTTAAGCACGGTTAACAAGCAATGGAAAAAAGTGTCAATCTGTTCTGTTACCTTTCTGGCCAGACGACAAAATCGTGAAAAATCGACAAAATTCGTTGCTGATAGCCCGCAAATCGTGCCCATCAACACTTTTGTGAACGTAAATCATGCTCTTTTTTTCAACGTGGAAAAATCAGAAGATAGATCAGGTAAATATCGCCAACAAATTTAAGGGAGCGCAAATGCAGTTCTTAAAAATTCAACAAGTTTGCGTATTCGGTATGGTTGGCGCACGGATGCAAAGTCTAAAGCGTAGAATGTGGGAAGGTTGGATAGTTGGATAGGGTAGATAATCTGCGGTGGAAGGTTCGAATCCTCCTTACATCCGATTGCTTTCTTTTTGTTTTTCCTTTTTTTTTTCCCCAATAGTCTTATTCTCTTTTTTGTTTGCAATTTATGTTCTCATTTTATAGGCCTCCTGCTTTAAACGTAAATATAGCTTATGAAAATAATTACAGTCAACTCTCAGGTATTCGGATGATGTAACTCTTGAATAAAAGAGAGCAGATTTCGTGTCGTGATTACCCCATATACTACTGGTAACGCCAAGCAGGGGCTCATAGACAATCTTGGACAGTATAAAATGGAACAGAAATGCCCCCACTCCCCCAAATCAAGGATGAAGGTGCGTGAAGGCCAAAACGCGCCATTTTCCCATCACTGATTTTGGGGGGAGGGGTGCTCTCCATGTTCCATTTAATTTGTCCAAGATTGTAGCAGATGAAGAGCAAATGTGTCAATCAAATGAGCAACAACAAAGAATCGACTGGACAATCGAAGATCTTAATTGGATATCACAAATAACGCAGATGGCGAAGTGCACTTATGATGAAATTGTACCAGACACTGGAAATATGGATAAGCGAGACGTAAACACCTTCTTTAAAAATACCGCCTTTATCAAGAAAATAGATATAGATCGTCTTCAATATGTTGCTAAAACACTTATCACAGCAAAGCCATCAATCGATCCGCTACAATACCTATGGGAATACAACTGCGCCATCTATTCCGTTGTTAAAGCATGGAAATTAACCAAAGCTAAAAAAAGGAACGAAGATAAACAACAGAAGTTTGACGGAAAACCTCGATGGATGATTCGTATAGAAGGAAAAATGAACACTCCAAGTGTCTCAGATATGTGAGGAGCTGAAGAGAGTACGCGAGAAGCGTCATCTAACGCCGAAAATGAAGAAAAACAGATCCTGGATGATAAGAGAAATTTAAGGAAGAATTACCATCGCAAGCTTGACAATCCTAAAGGAAAGGAAAATCAACATCATTCGCGCCCTTAAAAGACAGAAAGAAAAAAGAAAGATTGCCCACAAACAACTCAAGATCAATCCGTGGTTCGATGTAGCCGAGGGTTCGTTTTATAGCCACCTAAATAACATGGAACGGAACTGAACAAACATCCGCAGTTCATAAGTAAAGAAAAGATGCCCTCAGCTAACCAAGAATCCACAAGTAAAACAACAAGAGGGGATTTTGAGGAATTCTGGAGACCTATATGGGAGAACGCAAGTGAAGTACCTATCCAAGCAGAGTGCATAAAGAATGTTGAATCAGCTGTAAAACAATACATACGACAATCAAGTGAGTCTATAAGAATAACTGAAAAGATGGTCACCGAAAGCATTAAAAACAAAAGAAATTGGTCTTCACCTGGTAAAGATAAAATTACCAACTTTTGGATAAAGAAGATGAAAAACTTCCATCAAGACCTCGCAATAGCGCTGAACAAAATAGTCACAGACAAACTAGAGGTACCGATTTGGCTTACAACGGGAAAAAGTGTCATGGTCCCGGAGAAAGTTAACCCATCAGCCTCTGACTATCGACCAATAACTTGTTTAAACACTCTATACAAGCTGATAACCTCAGTTATTGACCACCTTTTAGAAATACATGAAGACAAGAACAACTTGATGCAAATTGACTTAAGAGGAGGAAAAGCTAAGTCTATGGGTTGCGTTGATAACCTCATAATTGATAAGATGATACTAGAAGATGCCCACTTCAATAAAAAGAATCTGTCTTGTAGTTGGATCGATGTCAAGAAGGCATTCGATTCTGTTTCTCACGAATGGATCACCAAAGCACTCGAGATACATGGAGTAAACGCAGATCTCATCCATCTCATCAAAACTATTATGAAGGCATGGAACATCAACCTCGAAGTAACTACCAACAAAGGCAAGGAGATCATTGGTCCGATTAAAATAAAGAGAGGAATTCTGCAAGGGGATTCTTTTTGTGTGCGACTATTTACATTAACACTTAATCCTATTGCATGGTACCTGAGGAGTACAGAGGGATATAAATTGTCCCATGCCCAAGACCAAAAGATCACACATGTGCTTTTCGTTGATGACTTAAAAACTTACCATCGTTCTGAACAAAAAGCTGTGTCCGTTACAAGCAACCTAAAGAAGATGTTCACAGACATTGGACTGGAATGGGGGATAAACAAGTGCGCTGCCATACACTTGAAGAGAGGCAAACTAAGTACCAGCAATAACAGCACTCCATTGCCTGTAAGAAACAACTGTACTATCCCAGTTCTGAGCAACGATGATCACTACAAATTCCTAGAAAAATATCAAAACAGTCAACATCTAGAAGACAAAGTTATAGAAGAAGCCGCCAAGGAGTACGACAACCGACTATGGGCTGTTTGGACTTCCCCACTGTCAGTCCCACGCAAGGTCCGCGCAACGAACATCTACGCATTGCCTATCTTACAATACTACATGTGGTCAACCGACTGGTGTATTAACAAACTTAAAGAACTCGATAGATTAACAAGACATGTAATCAATGAGTGCAGTGGAAAGCATAAGTATGAATCGACGAGATTATTGTATCTACCATCAGAAGAAGGAGGAAAAGGATTGATTGAAATAGAGTCAGTGTACAAGAATACCAAGCTTAAAGTAGCCCATTACATAAATAACAGTGAAGATCCACACATTAAATTAGTCAAATCATTCCAAAACGAAAAAGAAAAGAGAACTTGCGGTCAGTATTCAAAGATGACAAAAGATATGCAGAAGAACTAGAACTCAATTGCTACTTTGAGGATGGCGCAACAGTCTTGGAAGGCACTGGCAACGTAACAATAGTGAACGAGAAAGAACCCAGGAAAATAAAACAGATCATCCATAAAGCAAGTATGAAGAAACGCAAAAATGACGTCATGAAACAGCCATGGATCGGAAAGTTTGTGACTCAACACTGGCAGGATCCAGAAGTATCAGCCCATTCATACGACATCTTTAGACAATGGAAAAACATCCCGGATATAGTCATGTCAGTAGATACAAGCATTAGACAGCAACTCCTTAACACAAAGATCTATAGATCACAAAAGTTACACGAACAAGTAGACGACTTGTCCTGCCGACTCTGTTTTAAAGATCAGGAGACAGTATCACACGTTCTGTGTGAATGTTCTCACATAGCACAGTCACTGTATAAAGCACGACACGACAGAATGCTACGCCCCGTTTACCATGCTTTAGTGGAAAGATACAAATTTGAAGAATCTGAGTATTCTAATCCGTGGTACAAGCAATCTTATCCGCAACCAAGCCAAGAGAATAACGAGGCAAAGATCTTGTGGGACATACCCTGGAAATTGGAAAAATGTCCAATGAATGGCGCAAATAGACCGGATATCAGTGTATTGGACAAAAAGAATAAAGAATGGATCATCATAGAAGGAACAATATGCAACCCAGGAAAAATCACAATGAGAACTAAACAAAAGAAAGATAAATATATAGATTTAAAACTAGGTATTAAGAACTTATTCCCAGGTCATAAAGTAAAGCTCATTACAGTAGTCTTTGATTTTCTCGCAGTTTACTACAAGGATCTTGAAGAAGGACTTACTAGCATATTGGATAACAACTTAGCAAAGACAACTATTGAACGCTCGCAAAAGTGGATCATCTCCCAAAACTGTGAAATAGTAAAAAGGTTTCTTTCATAAACTGATTTTGGTTAAAGCCGTCTATGGATGATAAAGATGAATATAGTATCTTATTTGCATTGTTTTTTAAATTTCTTTTTCTTTTTTACTGTTTATAAGGATCATTCTATGAATTTTGCTACTTTTATTTTTTAGTTTTACAATATTACACCATAATTTGTTAGATTGACCATAGTCATAAGGTTTTATAGGATAGTAACATGAGCACCATTGCCCAGGCCTACAGGCCCGCAAAGGTTGTAAAATCATTTGAGGATATTTCAATGAAGTCTCCAATAATAATAGAATTAAATGACTAAATGAAAATACACAAGATTCCCTCCCTCATCAGGCAGATTTAATGAAGAACAGACTTATTAGCTAGCTATATATACATGTTTACGTTGAGTAGAACAGTGGGGTTCTAATTACAATGGGTGAGAAGGGCGGAACTGTTACAACTGTTGTAACTGTGACAGTTCCACCCTTCTCACCCACTATAATTAGAATCTGTATTTTCATTTAGTCATTTAATTCTATACACCGCTCTACACAAACGTGTATTGAGCACTCTTTAGCAGTTTTTGCTACAGTTTCTTATGATTAATAATAATAATAATAATAATAATAATAATAATAATAATAATACCAAGGTTCCACCATGGTACGAGAAGAGGTTCCACCATGGTACTCACCGGCGATGCCAAAACTAGCCTACCAGAACACCACGAGTGAAGCATTTTGGGATATTCCCATCTATGCAGAGCACAACGAAGTAAGAGCAAATCGGATAGACGCGCGTCTTGTCAGCCACGAGAGGAAAGAAGTTTACACAATTGAAATGAGCTGCCCATGGATTGAGAGTAGAGCCAAGAAAGATGAGGAAAAGACGCTCAAGTATGGTCCCATGATGTGGGAG
>NC_090885.1:45486203-45488703 GCF_036669925.1 Montipora capricornis
CTTGCATCCCGCTGAAATGAAAAGCTGCTTTCTTGAGGTTTCTCTGGCCCTCAAACCCCAACGACACCAGTAAAAGGTAACATGAAACCAAGACTTTCTCAGTAAGGACGATGGCTTGGTGAGTGACAATACTTTGCCCTGCTTAATCTTTGCTAGGTCGTGTTGCTCGATAACAGGCTTGTGGGTTGTGTGCTTTGTAAGCCCTCACGTTTGAGCATTTTAATTTTCGCATCCAGCATTTTGTTGACTCAGACTAACTCCTAGGTTATTTGGTGGTGTGTTTAGGTATCTCTCGATGCAATTCCTTAAGGACAGTAGGGTAGCTCGGCTGTAATTGTCCCCTTCTTTGTTTATGGCCTCGGCGTACCACAAGCGGAGATTTTTGTCGAGTTCGTGGACCATCATTTCAGCAAGACTAACTCCATTTGCTCTTTGTTTACTCCACTCTGTAAAAACAAGACATAGAGGATTGGCATTCAACAAAAGCTGTTGAAAGAGAAATGGACTGCTTCTATTGCTTAATTATAACTAACCTGCACATACAGAAACAGCCCACGTTGTGACCTCTTTGGTTTTCTTTACCTATGCATTTTCCACGAACGAGTCTAGTTCTTGTTTTCCACCTCGGCAAACCTCCTTTTTTGTTAGTTTGTGCATCTCCATTACCACTGGTTTTTCCAATTCCTTCGGTCTTTTCTGTGACATTGATATTTTCTGGCAGTAGCTCTTCAAAGGCCGACATTATATCAAAGTTCGGTAAATCTTCGTTCACCATTTACATGTAATATGGAAACAAACTTGACGTTCATGTCACCGCCGATCCAGCTGGGGACTTAATCGCCTGATAAAGCATTGGCTTGTAAAGTGGATTGACCAATCAGTTGATGCGTACTATGTACAGTTATGTTATAAAAAGGATATATACTATCCGCCTGCTTAATATCGGGCGGAAGACTGTTCCAAAGAAGCAGTGCGGTCACTGAGAAAGCCCTGTCTCTGTAGTGAACTGTGCGTGTCCTGAGTATATGGAGCAAATTCTGTGTTGAGGATCTCAGAGTGCAATGGGAATGGTAAGAATCAAGCAGCTGAGAAATGTACACAGGTGCAATATTGGTGTTATGTATTCATGTCAAGTGGATCTTGTGACAAGTGTTGTAGCCGTGTTTTGGACCCTTTGTAGTTTGTCAAGTTGGTGAGACGGGAGACCATGCAGTAGGCTGTTACAACAGCCGAGTCACGAAGAAATGAAAGCATGAACAAGACGTTCGGTTGTAGCTTTGTCCAAATAATGTATTTTCCCTATCTCTCTCCTCGAAAGGTAAGCAGCCTTACAGATATTACGTGCCCAAAGTAAGGTGCTGATCGAAAATGACGCCAAAGCTCCGAGCTTCAGGTACAACATGGCAGTCTCGAATCTACAGACTGGTAAGGGGTTGGAGGATTAGAAACTTTGAACTTTGAGTACATGTGGACAACTTCAGTCTTGTCATCGTTAAAGGCTAATTTGTTGCTTATAGACAAACATCAATTACACAAGTTTCAATCTTTCGCAGTCTTCCAAGACACGAGTTACCAACCAAGTTCCTTTTTAAGTGTTTGTTGGAGGGGGGGGGGGGGGGGGGGTTTATTAGGTTTATTAGAGAAGCACACTGGCTAAAAGTTGTGCAAAGACTAAAGGTTTGAATGAACAGTCAGGTTTGATACAAATGATAGAGATCTCCCACTTGACACAGGAGCAGTGTAATAAAGGAATCTTTGCTAACGTCATTGTCGACATTTTGTTCATTACCATACCAGTTTGCTAACAAAAGGCATCCTGCTATTTACAAATTGACTTCAAAAGGTAAAAGAACTTGATAACTTAATTAAATTGATAACGAGCCTGTTATTAGCCATCAAAAACTGATACATTCTTGGGTGGAAAAGGCGCTAATGATCCCATGCATTCTTTGTAACATTTCGAATCTTCAAAGCATCATTGCTCAGAGATTATCTGACATATTGGGTTCAAATTTTCAGAGATAACTCATTATGCAATGCACGTTCAATATTCAGTACTTTATTCTCGGATGACTGATTAGAAAACGATGGCTTTGTGCCAATGTGCCAAAAAATCTAAACAAAGACTCCCCTGGAAGGAAGTATCGTGATCCAGTGGTTAGCGCTTTGGATTTACATGTGGCTGAGTCGGTTTCAAATCTCGCACTGACCACTGGCTAGATTTGGTGTTCAGAAGCCACGAAATCAATTCTACCACAGTGACACTTTAACAACAGCCAACTGCTTGTTCAGTTTCGTTTGAATTGCTTCCTTCCGATTACTAAAAAGGCGTGTCTGTGAACAAGATTAACAGCATGATGATAAGTCCACCATAGAATAGGCATCTCTACATTATTAGCAAACAAACCTTGTCTGGACTGCCAAACCTCAAGCTCTTGAGTTAGCTCTGGTATGACAAGATAAGTTCTGCAAAAAGACAAAATCTACTAAGCAAGGGAAC
>NC_090885.1:45501203-45523703 GCF_036669925.1 Montipora capricornis
AAGAAGGACAGAATTTTCTAAAAAACAACAAAAAATATGATGATGATGATGATGATGATAATAATAATAACAAAACAGAAAAGGAAACTGAATAAAGTCGCCATGTCGTTATCAAGCACTAATAATGTCATGACAACTTTGAATGTAGCAGCACTAGCAGACTTACAGCCGTAGACACAAACAAATCTTAAAAAGCATCCACAACACTCTCTCCTGTCAATGTCTGTGAGAGTGTATCGTTGCAAAAAGTGTGCCATATAAATCTTTTTTTTTTAAATTGACCAAAATGAAGATGTTATGCTGTTGTTTTGGTGAAAGAGCACTTCACTATTAATAATATACAGGCAATCCAAAGATCTAAAAAAAATGAAACATAAAAGAAAGCATCATTTTAAAAAAATGGAAAGCCAATCCCTAAAACTAAACAAAGGAAGGACTGAGCTACTGAATAAAACAAAATACGATGGATGAGGATGGTTGACCATGATGGTCCTCCATGTATCACAGAAAAGACCCACCAAATGGCACAACACCAGGTACCAACCAACCAGCCACATCCATATATGTATTAATTAATGGCAAATTTGATAGCACAAAATCAGTGCGCATACCCAGGCAATATCTGTATACATACAATGTATTGATAGGGATTTCCAAAACAGAGGAAAGTCAGTAATATTGTAATAAGAAAATTACAATCTTGTGCTACACCATTCTCAGCTTCCCTGCAGATACTGAATTACTGAGGATGTGCTGCACTTCAATCTGGCAAAATCCACAAATAGCTCTACAAAGTGCCTCTAACAGACCCTAAGTGTCTCCACACTTACATCTGTGTATGAGTAACCACTGTTGGTCAGGATGAAGGTCTTGCGCCCACTCTTTCGCATTCTAAAAACCACAAGGAATGTCAAACCTGTGGCCTTACAATCATTCTCTACCTTAAAACCTGGGTAGACTAGAGAGCTTTTTGGAATAAGAGCAAAAGGTTTTGGGTGGATTTTTAAGGGCAACCTTTTTTCTCTCTGCTTCCGTGATCTATTGAAAAAACTTCAGCACCTTAATGCTCATTGGTTGATTTAAACTGGTAAGTTTAAACCTGGTAGCTGATGACAAATTATACCCTCACAAGTTAATAGCAATAAATCAACAAAAATTCTTAAATATCCTAACAAAAACAGACTGAAATAAATTACAATCAAATACACATAGATGACATTCACAAATCAGTAACTATTCACCTAAAAGATAGATAGTTTATTGACAAATACTTTGACAGCTGATTGGCTGAATTGCGTACATGTATTATTAAAATTTTACACAACACATAAAAAGGGATTTTAAAACTATAAATTATGCTACATTATTTTCCAGGCATGAGCTCATTCAAAATGTATTTCTAAAACGTTCTTTTTTCCATTTCTTTCTACCAAAGCGCTTTTTATGTCTAAGTGAATAAGTTTGTTTGTTTGCTGCGAGATAAAGTCTATGAAGTCGATTTTCCTCGTCATTTAAGATAGAATGAAATGTCTTGTTAAATACAGTTTGATTGTAATTTAATACTGTGGGAATTCCCGCTCTACTTTAGGCCTAAGAGTACTCAATACATGGGTAAATAATTATGGCTAAAGCTCTCTGATTTGCACTATTAGAACAAACAAACCAATTCAAAAAAACTTGAAGTAACAAACTTAAGAAGAATAGAATAGAAGTTGCTCATTAGCAACTTTTCCTTTTTTTAGTGTGATTCCCAGTGGAGATTGAAATTATATAAATGTTCTGGCAAATTCAAAGTTAGATAGGCCAGAAGAATGCAGGACAAGATTTTTGACTCCGTCAACGCAAACTTAAACAATACAATAATTTTTAAGTGCAAAAACGTCTGCTACATTGGCCTCGCAATTCAGTCAAAAATCTTCCTCAGTATTTTTCACACCAGGCCTGGAAGATTACTTGATGCGTTTTCATGTCTTCAAGGACACATAGCAAGACCACTTATGCCACAGAGGTGAAGAAACTAGAATTTCAAAGATATCTTAAAATATCTTAAAAGGTACAATAGTTACCAAGTGAATTATGGTGTATGTAAGAGATTTCAAGACCTTTCGACTCAAAACTAATGAACTGTGGAGGAACGTTCAATAAGTATTAGCATGTGGCATTCAGTTAATGAAGTCGTATGATTTACATGTAGTGCGAAGTTTGTTGTTACTTGTTTGGATTAGTCGAATATTGTTTTTGTGAAGAAGAACAATTGTGCAGGAAATACATTTCAAAACGTGAGAAGATTAAAGAAGAACAAAGAACGCCAAGGATGTTGAAGCTATTATGATTGAAATATGCCTCCTAAAGCCAATATTAACACATTTTTCGCCAAGCGTGACATGGCAATCAAATCACTGTATGACCACTTTCAAGAATTACAAGTTGCATACAGCATCAAACCAGAACTAGAAACCTTGGAGAAAGTTTACAAGGAAATTGAAACGAAATTTAGAACTGTAAAGAAGCAATTAGGCATAGTTTCTGACAAAATTATCGAGAATGGAATTATTTCCTGAAGATAAAGTGGTTGTGAAAGTGAATGAAAAAGTATTGAAGTTAAAGAAATCTATCTGAAATGTACGGCCAGTTTCGCAACATATCACAAGCATTATTCCGAAAAAGGGATGACCTTGGAAAACGAAGCATTGGCTGGAATTGGTGAAATGAACAGTGCATTAAAAGAAATGATGCAAGTATTGGAATGTAAAACAAATGATAAAAGTCATGGTTTAGAGAAAATTCCAGTGTCCTCATGGGATGGCAAAAGGTGGACATACAATACATGGAAACATGAATTTACTCTCTGATTTGATCTCCTGATTGGGATCTCATCTTTAAGTCCGTCACAAGTTCAACACAGATGGTTGATGGTCGACTGCAAGTGGGAATGGCCTGGGCGTTGACTGGACTGCCCAAAAGGAGCAATTTCGACAGAACAGAAGAAACATTCATCCACAAAAACTGCTACGAAGATATAGAAGCATAAATCGAAAAGTTGATAAAACAAGGATTCGTGACCAAAGTTCATCCACAGAAAATTAGTCACGCAGAGCCAGAGTGGTATTTGCCCTTACAGGCAGTTTTCACTCCTGACAGGTCCATCCAAATACGTCTCGTCTTCGATGCATCTGGCAAAGCTAGCTTTCATGAAAACCTATCCTTAAAAGACTACTTAACTACATAAACGACCCCACAACAAATCTCTTGGCCTGGAGATGGGAGAATGTCGCATACACCGGTGACATTTGAAAAATGTTTAACCAAGTGCTCATCCACCCTGATGACCAGGTGTACCACAGATTTCTATGGAGAAAGGAGGGGCAAGGTGATTGAATTTTGCAGACAAGCCCGCACCAGACATCAGTTGTGTCAACACCCTCGCAAAGTTGGCAGACAAAAAATTTCCAGAAATGGCAAATGAAATAAGAGAAAACTCTTGCGTGGACGACATAGGAGGAACAAAACATTGCGGAGAAGATGCGAAACACATTACAAAAGAGATTGACAAGATTCTTGCAAAAGGAAAATAATTTTAAAATCAAGGTATGGAATTCTAATCACAAATATGCTGACCAAACCAAAGAAAGGTTCAGCAGCTTCCTTAGGCACTAATGGGATAAATCTGAAGATACGATTTCATTTCCAAAACAGGAAATTGAGACCGTGAACAAAGGCTTAACCAAGAGAAACTCTCTGGCTTACGTAGCACAACACTGGGACCCAATGGGACTTGTGTCCCCAGTTTCCATCGAAACAAGATTTGCTTTGCAAGAGTTGTGGATTATGGGTTATAGTTGCGACAAGCCACTGCTGGAAGATCTTCAATGGAAATGGATGAAGTAAGTTCAAGTACTCAATGACATTCTCAAGTAAGAAACCAACCAAAAACTCAAGCCAGACTACAAAGCCATGTTGCCTGAAATTCATGGTTTTTGCGATGCAGGGGAGGAAGCATACGGTTCTGGCATCTGCCTACGCTGGAAACTCAAAGATAACATTAACGCCTTTGTTCCGATCCTGGTAAAGGCGTTTGTGGCACCATTAAAGAAGAAATCCATACCGCCCCTGGAATTGATGGCTTGTCTTCCGCTCGTTAAAATTTTCAGTATCACCATTGAAGCCTTAAAGTTTGCTAATATTGAAGAATGCAAGAATGTTTTCTGGATTGATTCCCGTACAGTTCCGTCTTGGATTAGAAATTTGTGTCAGCAAGAGTGGCAGAGATCCAAGAAACTGTGCATGTTAACAAGTTTAGATACATTTCCTCAAATCTCAATCCAGCCAACGCATCGACGAGAGGTATTAACTTGGGAAATTTGGAAAACTGGACAAAAGGCCCCACGTTCCTATTTATAGCATATGAGGAAATTCTATCAAATGAACATCAAAACCTAGAGTGTAGAGATGATCACATCTTGAAAAAAATGAAGGACATGACACCGTATAATCATCTCAGAAAGAAAGAGCAACACCCTAAGAGCGGTTGTGTTACAGCTCCGTTTGATTTTAAGCCAAGGAAGCCCACTCTGGAAAGTTTGTTAACAACATGCTCCTCATTCATGAAAGTTAGGAAAGTCCTTGCTTACGTTCTAAGATTTGTCCACAATTTACGCCAAAAGAGTAAAGAAAAAGGAGCAATATTGGTAGTAGAACTTCGAAGATCAGAGACTTTCCTGCACAAATGCGCTCAAGAAAACCTAGACAGAGAGGATGTTGAAAAGTCATTAACAGCGCAAAAAGACGACCAAGGGATCATGCATGCCCATGGACGATTAAAGAAAATTCGCACATTGCCAGCCAAAATGCGGAACCCGATCATCTTGCGGCACAACCACTGGATTGTACTCCTCCTTCTGAAACATCTGCGCAAAAAAAGAGCCCACTGTGGCTACAAGGGCCTCACTTACGAGTCAAGGAAAAAGTTTTGGACGATTAGCGTGCGGAGCACTGCAACACCTTACAAGAAATTGCAGTTTGTCAAAAGTTACAACAAAGACCTCTACAGCAGTTGATGGGCCAGCTCCCAAATATTTGTGCAGAAATTGACAAACCCAGCTTTCACCCGCACAGCGATAGACATGTTCGGACCAATACAGATTCGACTAAGTCGCAAGACATTGAAAGAAGCACAGATTATCATCTTTGCATGTATGACCTCAAGGGCTATTCACACAACATACACTTTTCTCATGGATCGTGGAATCAACTTTGCCGGAGCTCAGGAGTACTTAAGAGAAATTTGGAACCAAGCGCATATTACCAGAATTCAGAATACAGTAGCTGAAGAGTTTAACTGCCAATTTCATTAGGAATGGAATATCCCCAAAGCAAGCCACATGAATGGTGTTGTCGAAAGCTTAACAAAGTCAGTCTGCCAAGCAATGGACGCGAGTTTCAGAAGAACAATGGTGAACTTGGCTTGCTGAAGGAACCTACACGATTGACAGCCGTCCTTTGTACCCTAGTTCACATGACATTTGGAGAATCCACCTATAACTCCAAACGATTTAATCATTGGGCCTCACACGGCAATCCCCATTCCAGACCTTGGAAGACAGAGTTAACCCAAGGTATTTAGTGCGAGCAACCCACTAAAGAGTCCAAGGTTTTTGGGAATCATGGTTAAAGTACTATGCTCCAACACTCCTTCCCTGAAATAAATGGTACAAGTCGAGAAAAAATCTTCAACCTGGAGACTTGGTGCTTGAACAGGAAGCAATGCCAAGACAAAAATGGAAGATGGAGTTAGTGGAGAAAGTGTACTTAGGAACAGACGGGCTAGTTAGAAAGTCAAAGATAAAGAATGCATTTGGAACTTATGAAAGATCAATTCATAAACTATGCCTCATAGCGACCAAGCAAGAACTAGAGAATAAAACGAAAACAGTGCTTGGATCTGAAGATCTCCACACCATGGGGGAGCGATTGGCACTATTAGACCAAACAAACCAATTCAAAAGGACTTGAAGTAACAAAAAAGAATAGAAGAACAGAAGTTGCTCATTAGCAACTTTTCCTTTTTAAAGTGTGATTCCCAGTGGAGATCCCGTACGAAAATTCTGGGCGAGACGAGGGCAAGATTCGGGCCATAAAAAGTCTCGCTGATGAGCGATACACAGCGTGACGATAATCAGCCTGACAGGAGCGATAAAAATTGAACGATAAATGAGCGAGAATGGAGCGGGACATTTGTACTACTCTGACATTTGGACAATATTCTGAGCGATAAACGGGCGAGATTCAGGTCATAAAAAAACAAAACAATCACGCTAATGAACAATACATTTTTATAGGCGTGACGTTAGTTTACGGCTTATAATTTTGGGTGTTACGAAAACTATGACCTAAGACCTGGTCTTAACTTTCGTAGTACGAAAACTACAATCCTGCTCTTAGTTTTCGTATGAAAACTAAGGCACTTTGTTAATAGCGGTAATTACGGGAAAGAAACCCTCGAAAACTTACCGCTACTCAGAGATTTGGGCGCTGTATGTTGTTTCCTCACACGATTAAGTTTAAACAGACACAACACCATGAGAAGCTTGAATGTTGTGCGACCTTGCGCGACAGAAAAAAGGTGGCATTTATTGGCACGGAAACTAAAGATAGGGTCTTTCGGATAACGAGAAACTCTGTCTGTTAACCCTTTGGTTATAGCAGGAGTCCATGTCTTGGTTGTAACCACTAAAAATGTGATACGTACACGCATTTTGCTGTCAGCACACATCTTCCAGTTTCAAAACAAGTCCACAATGTACCTGTAAGTCACGCAAACAGTAAACGGATGCCCGTAGATGGTCAATTTTATTATGATGCCTGATAGGGGACTGAATAGTTTTACATGTAAGACATAAGTGATTTTCTGTAAGTTTCTCCATATTTGTCTGACTCACAAGCTTATTTCTCAGCTTATTACAATGAGGATATGAAGTATCATCTGTCAGGGGGTGCCAAGTGGAGAGTACATCGCGATATCCTGGTACTTTGACGCATTATTTATAAGAAACATTGAAATCAGTATAAACAGAAACAAAACAGGCCATAATTGAAATTATGCCTACTTTAATAGTGCCATTATAAATTATAAACTAGAAAATCCCCTGCCACTCCCCCCACCCTCAGACAGACAGTGCCACTGTTTTTTGTTTGCGTGACTTACGGCGACGTTGTGGACTTGTTTTGATACTGGAAGCAGAATAACAAATGTGTATCGACAAAATAATTCTTGTATCACATTTTTAGTGGTTACAACCAAAGGGTTAACAGACTGAGTTTATCCTTATTCGAAATATCCTATCTTTAGTTTCCGTGCCCATAAGTGACATAAGTACGACCGAGACCAACTACAGTAAACATGACCCTTGTCATCATTGCGTGGACAGTCATGTAAGACAGAAACATGTTTCAGTTTAAGGTAACTTAAATAAAAAGAATGTACCAGCTTTTAGCATAGAACAAAATGCGACTGAAGTCATTTAAAGTGTCCATAATAAGGTAGGCATGTTAGTAGCCAGGTTTCCACAGTGATCTGTGATCAGATAGCGAGGTGTTCGTTTCTAGTTTCTCATTTATTTTAAATCTTCATACATTGTTTAAAATCTATTTCATAAAAGAGAGAATTGTTTCCAGCAATATGAATTAGAGCAAAAAAAATAAACCCACTAAACTTTGTCGACAGCGCAGGCGTCCATGTCTCGTTACGTGTGACCATTGTCTGGCCCTCCAATAGGCGATGTTCTTTTTTTCACAGCTCACCTGTACATGTCACACAAGCATCCTTTTTTGGTTCCGGGCATTTGCTGGCTTTGTTGTTGTTGTCTCTGCTGTTGGATAGGAAGTTTGACACAACGTTTTCGACATTTGCTTTGCTCTCTTCTTCACTGTCCTCTGTACCACCTCCAATGACAATTTGGGAAGAATTAACAACAACCTTTGGCTTAGTGCAGGGCTTTCCTGATAAGAATTCATTGACTTTGTTGAAGAACGCCGGCTTCTTCTTCGGAGTTCCGTTTCCTGTCTTCCCGCATTCATCTTTGTAGGCAAGATATGCGCTTACCAAAGTTTGTATTCTTGTTTTATGGCCGTCTTTGTCCCTGTCCTCGTAGCCCGCTGCCCGTAGAAATGTGCTGATTTCTTGCCATATAGGCTTCTTTCTTGTACAGGATAATAGTTTTGTCTGTATATTTTCGTCCCCCCACTTCTGAAGTAACAACATGGTCTCTCTGTTCTCCCAAACTCTGCCGCGAGGTTTTTTAACGGCTGCCATTTTGGATGCGCAAACGTTAAACAACCTCGTCAAGGTAGTTTTTTAAACATGGTTTTAGACATGTTTTGTTAAACGTGCCCGTGGTGTGAACAGGCAGTTTAATAAAACAAGTTTATTAAAACAGGATTGAAACACGTTTAAGCTTTGGTGTGAACGGGGTATTAGTTTAGTTACTAACACCCTATGGTCAATCAAATCGAAAGCTTTCCTGCAGTCAAATATTATAGCTCTACCAGTTACTCAATTTCCATCTGTCCCCTTCGCCCAGTTGTGGATAATATGGATCAGCGCTTGGGTAGTTGAAGATTTAGGCACTGGGCCATACAGCCTTGGATCTACCATCTTCAGAACTGCTGGCTTTACAAAATCACACACAACACAGTCCCCTGCAACTTTCAATAGACACGCTGCTAAGGAGATTAGTCTGAGGTCTTTCTTGAGATCTTCCACTTGCTTCTTCTTAGGCAGAGGTGTAACATCCGCAAGTTTCCACACGTGGGCTAAGCGCTGTTCATTGAGTAACACATTTATGAAATGCAAGTAGTGCAGCATACTCTGAGTAGCCAATTAGGGATCTTGTCCGAACCGCTTGCTTTCGTTGGATTTAATTTTGACAGCATTGCTAGAATGCAAGACTGACACCTCTGATAATACTGGAAGTCCCCCAGAGGGTGTGGCACTCTATACTCCTCTAGTGGCTCTGAAAGAACTGCATTAATCACTTCCGCCAATTGTTGGGTCGATAGATCGTTCAATTCTTCTATCTGAATGCTGTTCTTCAAGTTGCCCAAGTGGCACTGGGCTCCACACAAACGTTAATTTTTGCGACCTCTCAGTTGGGCTACACCAGACCAGATCGGACAATAGGCCACTTTCACAAATACCATTGTGATAATACTCTCTCTTTGCCCTCCAAAATTTTGCATAAGAATTGTTTCTAGTTTCTCTTAGGGTTTACAATGGTCCCAAGAGAAAATAAAAACAATGCTTATACAAATTTTGGAAGACAGACAAAGAGTATTATGGTATTTTTGAAAGTGGCCTATGGCGTTCAGCTTGCAAGTCAAATGTTACTTGCTGTTTATTGCAAGCATTGTGCCCAGTGTAAGCGACTGTATTTGGATTGTTTGCCCTGTACATGTAGGAGATTTGGGGCACACTTTTGCTTTCGGTGGAACTATTGCATCATGATTTAGGTATCTAATTATTGAGATATAGTACCTTGCTTGAGAAGGCATGCAATTTATGACAACCCAAGAAACCTCACTTCCCGATACACATAGTTTATACACAAATCACTTAAAATTAAGACAGTAATCAAGATGTAAAGTCTCCAGTCCCAAAGATGCCCATGATTTGTTGATAACAATTACATCTTTAAGTAACTGGGTCATCATTTATTCCATCAACCTCAACTGCAAGACCAAGATGTTTTTATACTTACCTACTCAAAAGCTGAGGCAACTTGGGCTAAAATATTCATAAAAGAAAATTGCTTACCATGAGTTAAAAGAAAATGCTTGTTTAGTTTCAGCCTTAAAAGGACACGAACCCTACACACTATAGATTACAATTTGTTGCAGAGTCGAGTTCGACTAACATCATAAGTAAATCTCATCTAAGGCGCACAGTCAACGCCTAACTTAAACCCTCCAGCACTGTTTTACTGTTTTAAAAAGATCACACAGGCAATGTAATATTTAACTGACACTACGTTTGTAAAAAGACATTGCTAAATAATAAGACATATGATCTTTTATCTCATGATGAAGTCACCCAAGGACATGATTGCTCTGGTGCCAGGGAAGACAGCATACAGGATTCCCTGAGAATGTGATAAATTGTACAATGGCGAGAAGTGTAAACTATGCAGGACAGAATAAAGGAGCGCAAGAGGTAGGCTTAGCTACATGTACATAATTCCAGAATTTTTTTGGGAATTTTAGACATCAAAAAGAATTTTAGAAACTCTCGGGATTTTTAGAAAAAAAATCGACAATTTCAAGAATTTTAGAGCGATTTGAACTTTCACCTGACGTGTTGGAAACTTTTCACAGGCAAAACCGTTGACAAAACATGTTTTTTTTTTTTGTATTCCGACCTACCAGGAGCGGGGTCAGTCCATTCATATCCATTCCTTATCAGCGATTATTCACCAAAAGGCGTCCTACAGTGCATCAGTAAGCAGTGGTTTCTCACTGAATTATAAGAACTGAAATTTATAAGAATCTTCAGGAATTTTAGAGAGTTCTTGGAGAACTGTAGAAATTTCTAAAAGAAATTTAGAGCTTTTGTTTGGGAAATTCCGGAAAGAATTTTAGACAATTTTTCGGGAATTATGTAGCTACATTGTAAGCCTAACAAGATGGATGCACCCAGACATCTGCTGTTTCAGAGCACACTAATAAGACCGAATTACGATTTCACCCGAAAGCCTGTTCGTCCGACGCAGATTCGCCCGAAGCTAAGGATGATTCGCCCGATGATACCAATCAATGACACTAACAAAATTAGGACAGGGAACGTGAATGTCGCTTGTTAATTTTTCGATTCCTCGCGAAAGATTCCTTATTCACTTTTCGCCGGTTTGATAGAAAGTGCCATCAAATGTTCCGATGAAGTAATTAACAGGGCTCGAAATTAACTTTTTTGCCCAGGTGTCAGCTGGCAACTAATGGGAAAATTTTGGTCGCCAACTTACTTAATATATGACTTACGTAAGAACAATGATTTTAAATGTTACTTTGCATGCAAGGAAAGTCATACCGGTAATTATTAAACAGCCAGAAAAAAAAACTGCGAAGTTGCGTGTATTTCTCGAACTATCGTAGGTAGTTTAAAATTCTCCTTTATTTATTGGTTTCATCTTATGATTGTTGTTATGTACCAGTTTAAGTCAATTAAATATCATCGGGCAAATCATCTGTAGTTCCTGGCGAATCTCTGTCAGGCGAACAGGCTTTCGGGCGAAACATCCGATAACAATAAGACCAACCACAACCCACTTTGGAACGAGGAAAGTTTGTTGTAACCATATTGAATTGGCGTTATTCACTGGCAACTTAACACTAAACTACATTACAACAAGATGACTGCCACATTAAAGAGTAACTAAATAACTGTTATTACAGTTGAGCCCACCTCTCAGCAGTGTTTGGTTTAGAAGGCGTGCAAACAAGCTTTCAGGGTCAAAATAATAAATTCTTATTGAAGGACTGTGTGGTTTCTTTCTTGATTTTGGACTGTTTCTTTCACTTTTTTTTTTTCGAGTAATCTGAGTTTTGTCTGGCCTAATTTTATTGTGCAAAGTATGGCAAGGCACTGTACAGGGAAGATATCACTGATGTTAGCTATCGTCATTAGTGTATCAACCAGAGCCTCATTGGTGGTCAAAACAAAGGGTCTTTTGTTTGTGTGGTTGGCACATTTGAATAACAAAGGCAATGTTTGTAAAAAAATGTCTTCCCTATAGCATATGGATGCGTTAACCAAAGTAACAACTCCAAATACGCGAAACTATCGAGGATATGCAGCTTCCATTAAACAACAGTACTGTAGTTTCTCTACTGAGAAAAACCTAAATTCTCATTATTCATTTCACATTTCTTGCACTAAATCTTGTGAGACAAATGATCATACATCTTATCATTAATTTAATTTAAGTTTAATATTTACCACCATGATGACCAATATTACCTCTTTTACAATAAAATGTTGCTGGTTGAAAAGTAAGTTAAAGTACACTTCACACAGACAGATTGGAAGGGCTCCCTCTAAACTAACCTCTCTGACAATATATGTCTCAAGATTTTCCACAGTCAGTTGCTTGAGTGTACCCTACATATTTATCGCAAAAGAACAAGGAAACAGACACAATGAATTCCTACATGTAGGTAATAACTTTATTTTCTGTAACTACTATTAAAAAGTACAGTACCCCCTTCAAAACTGGAAGAACCACATTAATTTGAAAGCAGTTTCAATTTTAATTATTATTATCAGAAAAGATCCAAGTCCAAGTCTGAGCACCGCCTGGACCTGGGTTTTTTTCCTTTTTTTTTTTTTTTTTTGTGGGGGGGAAAGAGGGGTTTTACTTGGACAGAGTTACATTGTACTTAACTGAACTATAATAAATTTATAAATTATGGTTACCAACTACTGTTGCTTGCCTCTGGCCAGTTATGATTCTTAAAAGTTGTTGCTGGGTGTTCTGTTCTGTTGTGATAAGTGTTTCAATGGCCCTGAAAAGCCCATATGGGGAGTGGTCAATTATTAATTTAAACGTATGTACATGTATTGTATTGCATTGTATTTCTAAAACCAAAAGGTCATCATTACTGAATGCTAAGGTTTGCAGAGCTGAAATTATAGACTGCTGTGGCTGTGCAGAAATCAGAATCAAGTTAAGTTGGCCCGTAAAGTAGATAGGTCTTGCAAGAAGAACAAGTTGCACATGGTTTTCGTTCAGAATGCCTAGAGCTGTCACATAGTGATGGCACACAGATACATATTGCTTCCTGAGGAGCAAGAGGATGTCTGGGATGATTGGATTCATTTCAAAACCTCGACAAGATTAGACATGTACAATGCAGTATAATGAGCAAGCTCCAATCCAAAAGAAAGCAATCTACTTGACTGCAACAAATTTTCTTTCAGTCCATGGAAAAGTGCTCTGCTTATAGTACCTTTCATCAAGATTATGCTTAAAGGATCCTGTTGACAAAAGTATGTGCGAGTTGGCAGGTCATGTGCAGACGAGATATTTATCCTTTCAGATTCTTGTTGAAAAACAATTACACATTTTGTGTAATTTTAAAAAGAATAAAGATTACATTGCTGCTTCAAATTAATTTAAATGTTTTCGACTTCAGTGCACTGCTTGTTTGATTTGTCACACACTGACAGACATGGTTCCAGTTATCCTGGGTAAAAATATGGCGAGAATGACCTGACAGGAAATGAAACTTTCTTCAAGTTAGAGTGAGATTTGAGTTATCAAAGGAAAAATTGCGGTAAATGTATGACAGAAATCCAGGGGAAATTGATTTTGATTCAAGTTAGTCTGAGGTTCGGGTTAGCAAGGGATCGAGTTATAATTTTGGGAGTCGACTGTACTGGTACTGGCATCAGTAGTTAACTTTCTATACTTTGTGCACCAGACGCCACTATGAAAAATTCAACAGTACAGTCCTGTGCAAAAGTAATTTTGCACCACCAGGAGTAAGGAAAAATAAGTATCAAAATAGTGTACAAGTGACAATTATAATTTATGGTAGTGACCTGGAAAAAGTACATGTAGCTACATGTAGGATCCTCTTCCTGTGTTGGAAGTACAATTAGAGCTTATGCCAGGCCAAATCGATGATGAGATCAATCAAAGGATTGGCAAAGCAGGAAGGTTATTCTGGGCTCTGCAGAACACATGGCCAACAGATCAGCTTTCACAGCAAGCTGGTCTTTTACAGATTGTTTACTGCCAGTTCTGAGCAAAAAAACGAAGCTAAAATGAGGTATGCACAGTGACCTGTCTTTCGGGGAAAAGGAAACTTCTTTGGCTGGGTCATTTGTCCAGAATGACCAGAAGAGGCAAAAGAAAAACAAGAGAGTAAACTATCGTGGAAGACTAATACAATACATATTGAAGATGGTGATATCAAAGGTGGCCTAAAGCTTTAACTTTGCCCAAACTATCTTCCAACTATTTTAGAGCATGGGACTCGACAGTAATATGCACAAGTTTCACTATCTTAGTAAGCTTTAATCTTCTTCACCTTGTCATGAACCCAGTCAACTGCTGCTCGAACATCCTGGTGTATACTCTTGTATGTCAACAGCAATTCATCAAAACTTAGTACACCGTTCCTAGTTCTGTTGGTAAGAATACAAGCACGTTTAAATTACTACCACCAAGGTCACACCAACAAAAAGCAAAGTGTTCAGGATGCCATCTTGAAATGTCAAATTTCCCTATTTTTATTCCACCAAAAAATACTAATTATATTCACATCATTATACATGTATGTGGCAGTTCGATTCATTGGAAATCAGATTAAGAATACAGTTAACAGTTTATCAACAAAGCACAAACCTTTTGAAGTCTGGACTTTTGTCAAAGTAATCCACTAAACAAGCCAGGAGATTTGTTTCTACGAATGTTCAACACAATATGAGAATGACTTTGTTACAGTTGTTAACATTTTTCCTTTGTCTTATAGACATTATCACAGTCAAAACTGAAGGAGAGAAAAAAACAAACTACAACATTAATGTAGTTTGAAAAATTGTTAACCAAGGAGAATTTTTAACTACAACTTAGTATACTATAGGTGTACACTACGACTGAAGTGACTAATTTCAGAAGAAAAGTGAAACAATATTCTGGTTTTATCCAACAAGTTTAGTTAATAATTAAAAGGAACATGTAAATTAACCACCAAAAGAAAGGTTGTGAGATGATGTTTCAAGCCTTAGCATATATTTTATATTATTCTGAGGAATTGTGGCTGCGCCTCGTGAGTCCACAACATTTTGACCACTGTGATGACGAATATCGTTGTCCATAAGTGTACAGACAATGCTGAACCACTTTCGATTTGTTAAATTTTTAGTAGAGATTTTTTCATTGTTAAATTCGCTATCCCCACCGAATCAATGAATGTTTTTCATTCAATTTCCTAGATTAATTAAAAATTGTTCCACTAATCAACTGAGGCTGATCAATTTATAATAGCTGACATGAAAACCATTATTCATGATTACATTCAGGTGAAGACTTAATGCTTTACTTATTAAAAATCTGTATAATTATATCACCTATTGCAGTATCACAAACCTTGAACCATGTTCTTAAATTAAGGGCCCACATGCAGACAGATTTTTCACAAGTTGCTAAGGAAGTGAAATGATACTTCCGGTAACTGATGTCATCATATTGTGGGCCAACCAGAAAACACACTCACCGACCTGGAAAATTTTACAACAATCTCCTAATTGTTGTTTGCATTGAAGGTTTTTCCTCGCCCTTCCTTGCGCTCGTTCTCAGATCAATTGTGCACGCAACAAAAAACAAACTGACTTCCCGTTTGAGAAAAACCTAAATTTCCGGCGGTCTTTAAATTGAATTGAATTTTTTTTTAAATGGCACCTTTCACGCCAAATACAGAATACAGCTAAGCAATGATTTTTTCAAATCATCTTTCTTGAAAATGTTATAGGTATTTCAGCATTATTTATCTCTTGAAAAAGAACAATTTTCAAAATAAAAAGAAAGCCATGTTTAATTCGCTGGATTCAAAAACAAATACAAATTATCAAACCACTGACTGAAATTAACACTCTGGATTGTGTAGCGCATAGACAAATTTAGAGTTTTCTTTTATTGGTCATGTGACCATGGGCATGATGACATCATATTTAGGGTCATTGGTTTACAAAAGTTGGAAATTGACCAAAAAAATGCCAAATTCTCTGGAATTATTTAACCATTACATCCTTAGCAACGCACCCTAAACAACACACCAGTAGAATACATGTTAAAATACAATGTACATGTTGAAAAACCAAATATAAGCAAACTAAAGCGGGGGCAACAAAATCATTATCACGGTAGCAGTGACAGTAAAATTCTTTACCTGGCAAATTAAATAAGGTATTCAAAATGTAGTATCTTGAAGAGTCTGCCTGCAAATGAGACAAAAATCATGTAAAGCAGCCTGCCCTCTCATGAAGTTGCTCTTTTGTCTCACAGGAGTATCCCATTCCTCAGTGTTTTGAAAGGCCTTTCAAGTATTATTATTATTATTATTATTATTATTATTATTATTATTATTATTATTAATCATAAGAAACTGTTGCAAACACTGCTAAAGAGTGCTCAATACACGTTTGTGTAGAGTGGTGTATAGAACTAAATGACTAAATGAAAATACATGACTAAATGAAATAGAATTAAATGACTAAATGAAAATACACAAGATTCCCTGCGACTCTGAGTTTCGAGCGTATGCACTCATCAGGAAGATTTAATGAAGAACAGACTTAATTATTAGCTAGCTATATATACATGTTTACGATGAGTAGAACAATGGGGTTCTGATTACAATGGGTGAGAAAGGCGGCACTGGGGGTGTGGTGTAAGACTGGCTGAGCTAAAACAAGCGCAATACAATAGCTGTGTAAGATAAGCGTTAATTGTTCTTGAGATAAAACTTGTTTTCACGCCTGTTTTCTATCCCATTCCTCAGTGTGATTCACAGGGAATTATGTAATGAAGAACAGACTTAATTATTAGCTAGCTATATATACATGTTTACGATGAGTAGAACAATGGGGTTCTGATTACAATGGGTGAGAAAGGCGGCACTGGGGGTGTGGTGTAAGACTGGCTGAGCTAAAACAAGCGCAATACAATAGCTGTGTAAGATAAGCGTCAATTGTTCTTGAGATAAAACTTGTTTTCACGCCTGTTTTCTATCCCATTCCTCAGTGTGATTCACAGGGAATAGTATTTTCATTTAGTCATTTAATTCTATTATCATTATCATTATCATTATTATTATTATTAGGCATTGGTGACATTGGTGAGGTGCCACACCGTATGATAGGGAAGTCAATTCTCAAAGCTGTTGGAGACGATATCCAGGAGGCCACGGGACCACTACAAGCATGTGTAGGACACGAAGCTGGTTTGCGAAGCGGCTGTTCATGCCATGAAAGAGATTATGTCACCAGAGGAAACTGAAGCAGTATTACTGGTAGATGCCAATAATGCGTTTAATAACACAATACAGCAACAAGCTACCCTGGACAACATTGGAGTGATTTGCCCTGCAATATCGATAGTGCTGAACAATACCTATCAAATCCCAGTAAGGTTAATAATAATTGTAACTGGAGGAGAAGAAATTGAATCATCGGAAGGAATCAGTCAGGGAGATCACCTTGTGATGGCAATGTTTGATCTTGCAGTAACACCTTTAATTCAACGATTAAGGTCACATGAACCGAGTGTAAAACAAGCCTAGTTCACTGATGATTCTACAGGTGGTGGAGAGATTAATCCATTAGGAAGATAGTGGCAGTGTCTATCAACTGCAGGTCACAGATGGGATTCTATCCAAACGCAAGTAAAACACATCTCATTGTTAAACCACAGTTCCAGGTAGAGGCAATTAAGGTCTTTAAAGGAGCGGGAATTAAAGTAACAACCGAAGGACATGAGATGCTTGGCTCAATGATTGGTGCAACATTGTTTGCTGAAGAATATACATCACACAAAGTCAAAGACTTTGTTGAGGAAACTGAGAATCTCTCGCAGATAGCAGAATGTTATCCACAATCTGCGTATGCTGCCTTTACCAATTGTATTATGGGAAAATGGCGTTACATAATGCGAACACTGACACTCAGCCAAAAGATGAGATCACTCAAACTTTTATTATATTGAAAAATTCATTAATTAAAGTAATTTATGCATTAGGTTTGACACATGAGAAGGTTGTTTATTACAAGGTTTTATCAGCCTGGGTCTTTCAGACTGAACGCCTTTGCTCTGGACTGGTCCATAGATATTAGCTTCTTATGCCCTCCTGTCTGTTTAACCTCCATAGTTGTTTTCATCCAAGCTTCTGTTGCAGCCGGTTCCACTTTGGAATTTCGCCTGTTGTTGGCCGCGCCTATGTTTTCATTGGTCTCCTGGAGTCGTTTTGTCCATTGGGGGGATTTTTTCCTCCAGATGTTCCAGTTCTTTTCGACAAAAGCCTTTTTTAGTTTTTTACTGTACATTATGCTCTACCTTTCGTTTTTGCTGCATGCTTTCATTTGGGTTATACAGCCTAGGGACTGAGTTTGTTATGTCTCGTTATTTGTTGTTCTTTATGATTTAAGTTTTTTGTTTATTTGGGGGTAGTGTCCCTGTGGGCCTTGGTGGGTTTGTTCTGTTTAGGTATGCGCTGAGTATTGACTTTATGAACCATGCTGTGCGAGCGTGACCTAAACGACCTTGACATTCACCCTCAGTGGTTTTCTGATGTGTAGCTGCACAGCCTCTAGTTTGTGTTTTATGCTGTAAAGTTTTCGTTTGGGTTGCATAGGCTCGGGGTCTCTGTTAGTCATTCTCGATCGCTGAGTTATCTTTCGTTTAGTGTGTTGATATTGAGCGATAGCTTGGCCTTGATGCCCTCGCGTTTTTGACGATTATGTCTCTATGCTGTTCTTGATTCCTATGTCGTTAGCTTAGCCGTGTATGATTTTATAGTTTTTAGTATTGTTACCCCTGACGAGTTTCCTATGTCTCTTTATGCACTCATCTTCATGTACGATGTTTTTGATAACATGGCTATTGAATGGCCCTTGATATTCACCCTTGGTGGGTTTGTTGTCTACGCACACTTCTATAGTATTGATGTTCACTGATGACCAATGCATTTATAGCTTGGGCTAGAGGCCCTTTATAATCGCCCTCAGTGGCTTTGTTGCATCTAGGTACATACGTACATATAAAATATTGCTGTTCATGAACAATTTGTTTATAGCATGGGCTGAAGGCCCCTGATACATGATCACCCTTGGTGGGTTTGTTGTGTCCAGGTATACATGAAGCTTTGATATTCGTGAGCAATGCGTTCATACCATGGGCGGGAGGCCCTTGATAATCACCCTTGGTGGGTTTGTTGTGTTCAGGTACACAGGATGTATTGATGTTCAAGAACTATGCATTTACAGCATGGGATTCAGGTCCTTGTCGTTCAACCTCGGTGGGTCTGTTGTGTCTCGTATTGCTGCCCTTGACCGATGCTATAGTGGGCTAGAGGTCCTTAATAGTCACCCTTGTTGGGTTTTTCGTGTCTAGGTAAGTACTTATGTCCTTCTGTTATCCTTTCATAGCATTTTCTTAAGGCTTTGATTATTCCATTTATACAGTACTGTGCAAAAGTAATGTATTTCGTCGAATTTCGTGCTTTGTTCTCAACGAAATTTCGGCGAAATTTTATCGAACTTTCGCTTTGGAGACATGCGAAATTTCCTCTAGGTTGAGCGAAATTTCGAAAGGTCTAACGAAATTTCGCCGAATTTCCCTCAGGAGAAGTGCGAAATTTCGTTTTGCTTTGGCGAAATTTCGGAAAGTGTGACGAAATTTCGCCGAATCTTCCCTCTGGAGGTGTGCGAAATTTCGAAAGGAGAGACGAAAATTTCGTTCAAAATGCGTACGAAATTTTGAAAGGTGAGACGAATCTTCTTTCAAAATGCGTGCAAAATTTCGTTTTGCCAGAGAGAGCTACAGTAAGTTTCGACGTTGGTAGTGTGATGGCTGCCCTGATCTTGGCCTACAGATGTAGGTCTTGAACATAAATACGCATGTATCATATCATATTTCGCAGTTTTCGAATTGTCGTTAACTGCGAATAGTTCGTAGTTATGAGAACATGGAACGACCTGCAACCACCTCAAAAGATTCAACATGCAAACAATCGAATGCCTCTTTTGCAAACAATCGAATGCCTCTTTAAACAAGCGAGATGACAATACGTCACGCATATGAAATACGTGACCTGAATAAAACCTCCAGCTCCCCCTAGAATCTTATTGTCAACCACAATCAACCACGAGAAACGTCCAGGTAAAATATATAATAATAATGTTGTCTAGGTGGTTGTTCAATTTTTTGAGGTGGTTGTAATGCACTAGTCATTTGTTTCCCCCACCCCCCGACCCCCGGGGATAGTGGGGACATATGGGGAAATTACGCCACAATTACGCCTCTAGGGGGTAGGGAAATTACAAGATTTTCGTTCCTCTGCCCTACCCCTCTAGGGATATACAGGGGTAAATTCTTACCTAGGAGGACTGGGACTGAAAAGAAACGAAGAGCAATGGTAATGAGTATTTTCACACGTGCAAAATCAATATGGCGGCGGGAGAAGTAAAAAAGGTAAGACTCCGCTTTGTGGTTTTAATTTATCGCATTTTAGCACTATTTTTATGTCATCAATCATGTATTCAATCATTTGCTTATTGTTTTATTGGTGTTTGGAACTCATTTACATCAAAATAACCGTGACAAATAACAGGTATTATTGAATTTCTGTCATGCTTGACCTCGCTTGAAATCGGAAGGACACCCCCAGAAGTCTGGTTTTGCCCAGAGTGCAAACTACAGCAGTAAAAAATAAAAGAACAGCAATCATGTCTAAACTTTTTCTTTATTGGTCGCTTATTCCTGTCTTGTTCCTATCCTTTTTTTTTTGTTTCGTTCCTTATATAGTTCATGTGGCACACACAAATGGCAAGAACTGTATATTTATTGTGGTAATCTCCCTAACATTTCCTTGATGACTCAGAATCTTTTAGGAACAGAGGGGTGGGGGAATTACGTGTGTTTGTCTGCTCTAGTCCCCAGTGGAAATACACCTACTTTACAACCATTCAAATGTAATTTCCCGACCCATCCCCGGGGGTCAAGGGGTGGGGGAAACAAATGACTAGTGCATAAGTCATTCCATGTTTTAGTAATGAAGGGGTAGTTTCTAAAGAAACTGTGGTGCTGCGTCGGTGGGGAAGTAGTATACAAAAATTTGGTTTTATCAACGGAGTTGATAATGTAAATTGGCCACCGTACAGAGATTCTAAAAGCTGACGTTTCGAGCGTTAGCCCTTCGTCAGAGCGAATCGAGGGATTATGGGTTACGTGTAGTTTTTATAGTAGAGTAGGAGCTACGCTATTGGTGGTAACATGGCAACGTGAAAAATAGGAATATATTAGTTAAATGAAAAGCGTTCGTTAATACCGTGAGGATTAAGGGTGCCGATTTGAAAGATGAATTTTTGTTCCAGATTCTTGCGGCTTTCCGTCGTACCTAGATGTAGGGAAAGGCCGCAGATAGCCATGTGTTTTTTGGAGTGGTTAGGCAGATTAAAATGGCGAGCGACTGGCTTGGATGCATCCTTGTCATTCTTCTCAACATCGCGAAGGTGTTCGCGGAATCGGTCACCTAGTCGTCTACCTGTCTCACCAATGTATAATTTATTGCATAACGTGCAGGTTATGCAATAAATGACATTTGCGGAGGTACATGTGAAACGATCGGTGATCTTAACAGATCGCTTAGGTCCCGATATCTTGCTAGTGTTAACAATGAAAAGACAAGTTTTGCATCGTGAGCGCGCGCATTTGAAAGTGCCGGGTTGCTCGTTAGTTTTGAGCGCGCTTCTAACTAAAAAGTTGCCTACGTTTTTGTCACGTTTGAATGAAATAAGTGGAGGTTGCGAAAAGATTCTACCCGTCTCGGGATCATTTTGGAGTAATTTAAAATTACTAAGAATGATGCTTTTGACTGCGTGATTATGAGGATGGAAAGTGAGGGTGAATGGAATTCTGTCATTGTTATCTTTTTGTGACGTTTGTAGTGATGACTGTCGATCAAATTGTTGGGCGCGATGATGGCCCGCTTTGACCACAGAGGCAGGATAGCCACGTTTTTCGAAGAACTGGCACAACTCCTCTGATTTGCTGGAAAAATCGGAGTCATCACTACATAGACGTCGAAGTCTGAGAAATTGAGAATAAGGGATGGAGTTCTTGACATGTGATGGATGTGACGATGAATACAACAAATAACTGTGTGAATCAGTAGGTTTGTAGTGCACACTAGTACATAGCACGTTGCCTCTAATAGAAACGTTGATATCTAGAAAAGCCAATGAAGTTTCCGAAATTTCCCAGGTATATTTAAGAGCCGGATGAAAAGAGTTGACGGAGGTTATAAATTGATCGAGTTCTTCTTTGCTGGATGAAATAGCGCCGATGCAGTCGTCGATGTAACGGCCGTAGAGTTCAGGTTTGGGGCCGTTGTACTGACTAAAAAATTGGTGTTCAACATATCCTACAAAAAGATTGGCATAGCTAGGTCCCATTCTTGTGCCCATCGCTACACCATTAATTTGTTTGTAATAGTTGCCGGCGAATGAAAAACAATTAAGCGTTAAAACTAGTTCGGCAAGGCGGAGGAGCGTTTCCGAGCTACGTTCTTTGACAGTGCGTTGATCGAAAAAGTGTTTAAGTGCTTGAAGACCTTCGCTATTAGGAATGACTGTGTATAGAGATGTAATGTCCATGGTGAAAATAAGTTTGTCTTGGCCGGAGAAATTGAAATCGCGGAAAATTTGTAGTGCGTGTGTACTGTCTTTAATGT
>NC_090885.1:45526203-45536203 GCF_036669925.1 Montipora capricornis
CTGCTGTCCATTTATCCATTTATTACAATGTATTTATCCATTTATTATTATTTTGCCGTGTGTTGCTTTATCCCTTTTCATTTCTTTAGTCATTTTTCACACAGAATTCTGGTCGACATCTCTGCCGTTTTCCCAAGAAGTAGTTTCCATGACTGAAAAGCTTGATTGGCAGTTCTCACCTCCAGTGAACCCGGGGCATCTTCGCATTATTCCATGTTTTCAACGGGACGGAAGTCATTCGCCGTGGAAGTCTTTGATGTCTTTCCTTTTCCACTCAGTATCTGTTGGATTCATCCAAATCAGTTTCAACCATCCTTTGTGCTTTACTTTCAAGTGGTTCCTGATTTGGCCGGAGTCTGTTCTCCAATCAACAAGTCGTCTGGTTTTGTGGTAGCAGCCAAGACCGGGAATGTTCGCCTTACAGCCTCGCCTGTCGTGAAAGCATCAAAAGGAGTCGCCTAATGCAGATCTTCCGAGGAAGTTGTCGGAAAGAGCTCATATGGGCGATCTACTTTTATTACATCATTAAGTTAATATGTTTGCTTTTAGGTCTTTCAGATTTTCTTCGCTTTTCGGTTGTCCCGTATTAGGGCTTCAGATAGTGAAATCTATGGCAATTTCGAAGCTTACTTTTGTCTGTAGTGTGTTGAGTACACCAGCCTCTTTCGCAGCTGAAGTAGACAAACTAATCTTTGATTTCATACGGAATTACAAAATCCTGAAGATTAAAAAAACCACCCTCAGTTGATAAAAGACAAGGAAAACGGAAACCTAAATATGATAAACTTTTCTTTGTTTGATAAAGCATTAAAAATATGTTGGGTAAAACGTTTCTGCTCAGAAGGTAATCAACCGTGGAAGGTCATTCCTTTACGTCTGCTCTCTAATGTAGGCGGAACACTACTGTTTTATTGCAATTACAACGTTAAATATTTGACTTTAAATGTAAAACTGCCTGCCTTTTATAATGAAATAATTCTACATTGGCAAGAAATTAATAATGTGATTCCTAAAACAAAGAAGGCGTACTTGACCAGATTATTTGGAACAATAGTTTTATAAAAATTTATAACACGTCCGTATTCTTGGTTTTCACATGACGTCACGACCGCCATGTTGGTGCCCCTAAACAAAAAAAGGCGGCCATGTTGGTGCCCCGACCAAATCCTCCGGGAATTTAACTCTATTATTATGCAAACGCTTCCTTTTGTTTTCGTTGAAAAACATGGCTGTTGATCACGTGAGTGAAAACCAACAATACTTTGAAAGTTGGCACCAAGTTGGTGTTACTAAACTCTCGAGCCTTGTAGATGAAAACAAAACCTGGCTTCTATCTTTTCATGAGTTCTCACAGAAATTTAAGATTAAATGTAACTTTCTGCAGTTCTACAATACCAGGAATGTGGAAGAATTACTTAAAAGAAGAAAATCAAACTAATACGACTAACCTAATTGCCATTGACAAGATGACTTGCAAAACAATACACAGTCAGGTTACTGGTCGAAAACCGAGACTCTAATCCGCCAACGGCAGACAAAAAGCTGATGGAAATGGGATTTAGTAAGGAAGAATGTAAGAAAATTTATTCTATACCTTTCGTTGCCACAAAAGAAATAAAATTTTCATTGTTTCAGTATAAAATAATTCACAACATACTATATACAAACGCTGTTCTTCACAAAATGAAAAAAGTCGAGGATCCTTTCTGTCCGTATTGTCCAAATGTGGCGCAAACAGTCACCCATTTATTTGTATTCTGTCCTATTGCTGTTTCCTTCTGGTCCGACTTCACTGGTTGGTACCAGTGCATTTCCAAAGAAACTCTAACTCTAGGCAAGAAAGAAATCATGTACGGCATCTTAAATAATTGGTCCTCTTGTTCAGCCCTAAACCATCTTATTCTTATTGGGAAATACCTAATCTATCGTAAGGCAATAAAGTCAATTTTATTTTTGCTGATCTTAAAGCGTTATTACACCAAAAGATTCAAACAGAAAAATACATAGCTTTCAGCTCAAATGAATGCAGCACTTTTTACAAAAAATGGGCCAGATTCTCAAAATAACAATTAATTTTAGCATTGTTTATATAGTTTCTTTCTTTCTTTTTTTTTTGTTCTTTTGATCTTTGTTTTGTTTTTCTAGTTTAATAGTTTGAGTTCTTTAAATGAGATTCATAAGCTTTGTGACATGTAGTTAGCAGTGTAGTATAGATGTCTTGTTTTCTCGCACTTATATTGTACATGTATGTACATTTTATATCTCAGCTCTGTAAAGTGTGTTTGACTGTTTTTAAATAAACCCCCCCCCCCCCCCCCCAAAAAAAAAAAAAAATTAGGGCTTAGAATGTCAGGTTTTCATGATGAGCTTATTTCCATTTTCATTGAAAGTGCTAAGTCGACCTGCTAAAGAAAGGCAGTTAGTTGTAACTTTCTTTTAAATTGTTTTTATTCCGACCTGGGTATACTTTTGGGCCTTTTTCTGCCTATGCCAGTCGTACGTGTTTGTTTTCAATTTATAAGCCCATGAGCTATTCCACTTACAGCGACTCTTTCAAGAAGTCTTTCCATGGTATTGTTCCCGATATTGCTTAATTTAGTGCTCGCTCAGCTGGTGGAGCTACATCAGCCCCTATCCTGGAGTCCCTCACAGAAGATTTTTACAACACGACCTTTGGGCCTCAGTGAGTGCCATTAATACCTATGTCAGAGACTCTTTGGAGAGTTTATTACAGGTCTCAAATTTAATTTCGCCTCTGCTCAAGCCCTTTCTTTAACTTCTACAGATAATAATAATAATAATAATAATAATAATAATAATAATAATAATAATGATAATAATAATAATCATCATCATCATCATCATCATCATAATAATAATAATAATTGGACGAAGCTTTGTTCCTGCTGGTAACACCACGCCGGTATGATCGCTTTCCAAGCGTGGGAAAATCTACCAAGGCATTCCATCCAGTCAACTGTTCAAACTGTTTGATGTTTAGTTGATTTAAATTCCCGCCGCACACAACAACAGTTCTGGGATGAGAGTCCATTGTTTGATACACAAAAGACAATAGATGGTTCATTAAGTCACCTTCATTGTAACTGTGCTTTGGAGGATTATAAACACTGCAGATTACAAAGCGATGTCCCGTGGGAAGACGCAAAGTTACGCATATGATGTCATAATCGGTTGAGCGGTTTAAACATCAAGCACTGTCAGAGTTTTCCTGATAATATTATAAATCGCAACACCGCCTTTATTCCGCATATCCTTTCCTGACCAATTCCTATCCCTGCGAAAGACTGCATACTCGGGGATGTTAAGCACTGCATCGGGTTGTGCCAGTTTTAAATGAGTTTCGGACACGACGCACACATCAATATCATTGTTCCGCATGTCTGTCTCCAAGGCTACAGGAGCTCGTACTCTATTTTTGGTCTTTGACAAACTGCATATGTTTACAAATATGCAGTTAGGTACTGCGAAAAGCGAAGGGCTGTTCTTCCTCTTTACTGTCGCTCTGTGTAATGCAGTGAGACATCTCTTAGCGTTTAGTTCTATAACGGGACAGGACTTCACCGGGCAACGAGATTTCACAACCTCTATGGCTTGACCATCCCTTGCAGTGAGACATCTCTTAGCGTTTAGTTCTCTATCCCTTGCTCTCTCATTAGGATTCAAAAAAGCGTCTGCTGCTATGTTTTTAACCCTGCTTCGCCCTCTGTGCCTTAAAATTCCCAGCTGTTTCAGAGTATTCAGCACGGGAGCTTGAGGTTTCAACGCGAACCTGCGTAGAGACAATAAATCGTTTCGACTCCGGAACAAGATCATATCTGCACTGCCGTTCCTGCCTTTACTGCTGTCCCTATGAGCGGTGGTTAAGTCTACTCCATCCATAAGCCGGTTCTCTTGTCGTCCATCTTGGGGTCCAGGATTAGGGTGAATGTCAGGCATAGTAAGCAGCGTACTAAGCAGCACAGAATCTTCAGGTGCCGCTAAATAAACCAAGCCTCTAGAATCCCAGTGAACCACACACCTTTTAAGTCGATGGTTGAGCACAAAACTGTGTGAAATCACAGGCTTTGCAGTCCAGCAGTTGGAGTAACATGACTTGTAAGATTTCCGTTAAGAGCATTGTGTTGATCCTTAAAAGCTAATACGTTGATAGAAGCGATAAAAAATACAAGAGCTCTCACGAGCGTTGCAGCCATCTTGGCATGCATGTTTGATCTTCAAGAGGGCTTGGCTGGCCAACATGCCCATGTATACTAGCTTGAGTGTCCGGTTGAGTAGTGGAGGCAAGATATTCCTATATTGACTGAGAGTCTCATTGGCTCATGACTCATAACTCATTGACCATTTGACTCATAAATCATGGGACCTCAGCTAGATTGCTTCTCTTTGAAACTTACCTCTCCGGACACGAGCGGGTGTCACCATAAATGCATCACTTGGAAAAAATATCCAGCCATAATATTATACGTATTTTAGCTCAAAATTCAGCACGGTAAAAAATGGTTTGCTCACCTTTTTTACCCATGGGGACGGACTACACGTACAGAAATGCAGGAAATAATATAATACACTAAAACGACAGCCAGAGTTAAGTTTGTGATTAAATTTTGCATTTTTGAGAGGATAAATTGCTTTGAGAGGTGACAGTTAGGTACTCCAAGATCTCTACTACTTTTTTCTTATTGAATAACAAGTGAGCAGCCTGAGTTTCACCCATAATACAGCCTGACCAACGCTCGTTACAGCGGCGTAAATTTAAAAAAATGGGTTTTCACTTTTTCTTGCTCACTCACGCCACACTATCGACGATAATCAAATCAGACAAATGTCTGGCTCAGTCGCACAAGCACGAAAAAATGGTTGTCTTGCTTTTTCATGCCCACTTCTTGCCTTAAAAACAGCTTCATGGCCCAAATCAGGCCCGAATCTCACTCAGTCGGGCCACAAATTTTCGTAGGTATAGGTATCAAACTCTTGCCGTTCTATTCGACTGGTGCAGTAGAATAGAACGGCAGGTCGACACAAATACATATCTGTCAAACCTAATTGATTCATACGTCAAACTTTTCATGTGCCAAATCTAATGATTTGGTTTGGCACATGAAAAGTTCGGCATTTAAAAGGGCCTTAAAACCCTTGCACGTAATTTTAGTTGACTTCTGCGATTTTTGTAAATGTATGGTTGTGCAAATAAGGCCTTTTGTCGTTGCTGTAACGGTTGTATTTCCTTCATCCCCTTGAAGCACATAACTTGCTTTTAGCAACCCCTAGTTATTAATTATTAATACCTTTTTTATGGTAAAAAGTAATGATAAAAATATGTTTGGCACAATTAAAAATAGTCTAAAAATACCATGATCACTAAAAAGGCAGTAAAATATGTAACATATTAAGTGATAAAAATATTATTTTGTGAAAAATGTGGACTAATAAATTAATTATTTGTTTAGATCAGGTTAGAAAAGCTTCTTGTTGTTTATTCTTCTAATTAATTTATGCCCCCCATTTCTTACCAATATTTTTATCACTTATGTTACATACTTTTCCGCCATTTTAGTGATCATGGTATTTTTAAGCTATTTTTAATTGTGACTACCATATTTATGCTAATTACTGGGTTGCCGTATACGGCAATCCCAGTTGGAAAATGGGTAGAATTTCTCCGTTTTATTTTTTTCCGTGTCGATAAAAGTCTTGCCTGTCACTCCCCCGGTAAGTGGTGTCTTTCTGCAAAGAGCCTTCTGCGCGTATTTTCTTAGGATCGAGAGGGTAGTGGAAATGCGTACATTTCTCTGGTGGACACAGTCGAATCATGAACTTAACCTGTAATGGCGTCGAAAGTCATGTAACGCGAATGGCGTTTTAGTGGATCTTTGAACAAAATATACCCTTATGAAGCTCAAAAATGGCAAATCAATTGGATACTGAACAAGACAGGCGACAACATCGACAACAATCTGTCGCCCGTCGAGCCGTCTTTTACCAAGTGTGCATGTAGAACATTGAAGATTCGTAGGGCAGCGATAATAGTGAATTCAAAGACTAGACAAGGTGGATTGAATGGAATTTCAAGCGTTAAAATCGCTGAAAAGGTAAGATTATTGTCGAAGCGATGCCGCAATTGCGTGTCTTCACCACATGTTCCTTTGATCTCACATTATTGTGTTTTCCGTCAAAATATTCGCTTGTTTTCGCTTTTGCTCGAACATATCTATCTTTATTACATGTCCAGTGAATAGTTTTATCCCCTGGGATGAATTTTCCGTCGAAGAATCGGTTATTTGGGCGGTCAGTGTAAAACGCAGTCTGCAGACTGCAGACTGCAGACCGGGGGTAAAATGCAGACTGAGGGTAAAATAAATATTAATAATAAAAAAACGAGTCATAAGGATAAAATAAAGATTGTTTGAAAGACAATCCTGTTTTACATCTGTCAACAACTCACATTATTATGACTGCAGGTCGCTGCACCTTTTGGGGATGCGATCGTACGCGTTGAAATCATCTGTGCTTTGTTTTTGCGCTTCCAGATGCATTGCAATGTTCCAAATTATTTGTCACACCGGTACATCGAGGGAAATCGATCGAAAAACCAACAATTATTACTTCGAATACCTGAATAATCTCGGTTGTCTTTTTTCGGTGCAACGAAATGCACAAAGAATTTCATGTATTCCGAGCAATTAGGACGCGGGGATTTCATTGGTTAAGCTATGCGTGATAACCCCTAGGGAGAGGTTATAATTGAAAATTACATCTTCCAGATGCAAAACAAACGAGCTTGTGAACTAAAGGATAAACATAACGTACACGGAAGCGAATGAAAGGATCCTAATAAGAAATTTTTACACCTCAGTCATACTGGCTTAAGCCGACTAAATTGAAACGTTAAATGGTTGCAAAATCCACGTTATCTCTGTCTTTGTTAATTGGTACTGTAGCCATGCGTGTCAAAATAAATTGAGGTATTGGGTAATTACTCGATTACTTTGTTCAGTGCAGCAAAATGGACAGTTGAATTACGGGGTGGTGACTTCTTTGCCTAAAAGCAACTCACTTAACGAAACTGTCCTTTTTCCAACAACAACAAGGATTCAAACAGCTTCAATTCTTACAGAGTTCGATAAAAATCCGGATTTAAAACATGCCGTGGGGCAACCAAAGCGATGGGAGCTGTGTTGGGGTTTCAGTGTGAAAGTGCAAACGGCTACTAACACTCTTATAACTCTTTTTTCATTATTATTTTATTAACCCGCAGTCTGCAGTCTGCATTTTACCCTCAGTCTGAATTTTATCCCTGGTCTGCAGTCTGCAGTCTGCGTTTTACACTGACCGGTTATTTGGGTGGTTTTTGGCAACAGAGATTAATTATTCGTAATGCGATCGCTTCCGTTGCCGTTAGCAATGGGTCGCAAATTTGACACTTTTATCGCATTATCACATTACGCATTGAACCACGTCATCTATTATTCCTAAAAATCTAAAAATATTCGTGCCTTATCAGTTTTCGGTCGAATTTATGTCCAAGAAAACAGATAAATTGCAGAAAATATTAGTTTTGCATCCAAAAATTCGTAATCAACGCTAAAATGACCAAATTTTGCCCAGAAAACATATTTTACTGTTATTTTTCTTAAATTTTTTCGTTCAACTTTCGCTTTTATAAAATGTTTCAGTTGTCTGTAAATAAGTTATACGCTGTTGGAAAGCTTATTTTCTTAGCTTTAAAATGATGTATTTTTTCCCCCTAACTTTAAATATTTTTTGAGAAAAAAAAAACAGTTTTTGGCGATGGCTGATTTACCGCGGTTTTCTCGCGGTTGGGAAAGTAGGAAAAAGAGTTAGGCCAGTAGCCAGGCTTTTAACCTCAGAAAAGGATCTGTTTCGTCGTACGAACGTGTGAGGACCTGTGAGCCAAAGGGCCTCTGCTGGTATGACTTCTGGATGACCCCTTCATAACTTCTTACTAACCCAGCGCGAGGGCCGTACTGCCAGGGAAATATTGGCCCGAGGTCGTGGCAGTACGGATCGAGCGCAGCAAGGTCCGTACAAAAACGACCCAGGGCCAATATTTCCCAGTACGGCTCGAGCTAGCTCGGTTAGTAAGTAGTTTATTACATGGTTTTTTTAATTACCTTTTGCTTTGTTTTTGCAAGCCCGTAATCGGCCCGTGGGCCAGTCACAATTTGCCTGGAACGCTGCACGTACCACAGGCAACCCAGTGTACCCTCAGGGAGGGTCTAGTTTACTTGAAAATAACCTCCGGAAGGTCGAAACGTAGTAACTTTTTATCATTAGTTTTTTCCATAAAATCGATTTCCAAGAATATACATGTACTTATTAATAACTTACTTCTCATTTGTCTTACCCAGAAATGAAAAGTTATGGATGATAAAGAAGGGCAACTACTTGTCATTGTAGCTTCAAAAGGATGGTCACACTATTTTTGATGTGAGCAATACATTCAGCAAAAGCATGTTGGAAACAAAAAAATAAATGTGGGTAGAGAATGACAATTTAATACTCACTTGAACAAATTTGTTGGGGTATAACCTCCTTACTTCGTGGCTGAAAAACCAAAAGAAAAAAGGTCTTGTCACAATAATAATTATTGTTCTACAGAGGCACTACAATCAGCGTATCACTGAGGTTGAGCACGGCTCCTTCAGCCCCCTCGTGTTTACACCCTGTGGCGGAAGTGGAAGGGAAGCTGAGCGCTTCTTAACTGAGCTCGCACACAAAGTCTCTGAGAACAAACACATGAGCTACAGCACTGTGATTGGCGGGCTCAGAGCCAAACTCTCCTTCAACCTACTAAGATCAGCTGTGCCATGCATAAGAGGTTCAAGAGCACCCAGGCACAAGTTTAATGTTGATGTTACCGAGGCAATAATCTCTGAAGCAACTGGAAAGATCAGATAATTAACTGTATATACATATTACTAATTGTTAAAATTTTGAAATCCTTTTTAGGTGAAGTTTTAACAAAGTTTCCATTTTTATTATTGTTCTACAGACCACATACATGTACAACTGGATATTATGAGATTGCAAAAGTTGTGCGATTCAATGTTTGTTTATTGGGCCAATGATATTTCATGTGAAATGATCAGCTCCTGGAACACCTAGGAATGATGTACTGAGGCTGGACGGTGTAAACTGCAGGTTGCAGGTTGCAGGTTAGAGTTGCAGGTCACTGTTTCACCAAAGCTGAAACAACCCAAAACATTACTAATGCTAACATTAGGCCTAAAAAACAATGTTAGCATAAGGTTAGGCACTTTTGTAAAGGTTTGGGTTGTTTCAGTAATAGCAAAACAATCACCTTGGCCATAGATTGCAAGGGGAATGAAAGAGGGGATCAAGGGAAGATCTTTTATCTTTATCCCTTCCTTTAAATACCGGTAATTAAAGTATTGCATGTAAAAGCTGGTTAGGTTTTTTCCCATTTTGCATCATATTACTTTTATCTTACCGCACTTTGTACATCACTCAATGACAATTTACTAAATATATAGATTTAGACAAGCCTTAAACCAGAGCTCCCTGTTTATTTATTCTTACTGCTTGTAGAGTTATAGTGAAAATAAAAGGTTTTGAATTGTCCGCTTTTGATGTTTCTGGTTGCTGCTTAATTAAATCATTATTTTTCTTTGCTTTCTAGTGGCTTTCAGTGGCCATTGCATGAATCACGAAGCGATGAGTGCTATAATATTGATTTTTCGAGTGAAATTTCCTTTGGAATTCACTAGTTTGGCAATGAAATTTTCTTGAGCCACATGAGTGTTAAAAGAAAACAAGCACACCCTCAGCGAGTGAATAGAAAAGGAAAAAAGTCCTTTCACGGTCAACTGTCAATAGCGAGCGAACAGGAATCACACTAAAATTAGAAACCATGAAAAAACTTTCTCAGTTCAAGGTCAAAAAAAGAGTTTTACTGATGTACTTTATTCCACTTTATCTCTGAAAAAGAGATCATTCA
>NC_090885.1:45546203-45556203 GCF_036669925.1 Montipora capricornis
TAACTTGTATTTGATTTCTTTTTTTATATTTGGTTGCTCAAGGTCTTTTTTCTAACATTATTTTCATGTTTTTTTATTTCCTATACAATATTCTGGGGGACTAGCCCTGGAACGTGCACATTTGTGACTACGAAGAAGGAAAAAAACTCAACTCGACTATTGATGTCGTCTACCTATGGCATCCCACTTAAAGCTAACATTGTCAGCCGTTCAAGCTTGGTGGCTCTACATCTTTTACAAACTTGTTTAATGGTTCGCATCGAACAACATAATTATGTAAGGTTCATGTGCTATTTCTTTGCAGCTGAAGGAAGCAACTAAGTTTATTTACTTTTCAACTCGCCAAACTGACAGAGGCTTGAACTCAACCTGGCCTAAAACTATCCTATGATCGTTGAAGCACTAATTTAAGTTAGAATCGCATACCTAGGGGAATTCTCACCATGTGATTGGCTATCAAGACGAGGCATTCAGTGTGGAACGATGACTTCATAGAACGAGGCTGACCGATATTGCAACATAGCAACACATTTCCTTACATGATAGAAACAGATGCAAAAGTTGGAAGCAACTGCTTGTTCAAGGCAGGTTTTTTCTGTTTACAAAGCAAAAACCTGGCAGAAGTGAGGAAGAAACTTTTCCATGTCTTGTTTTGGCTGAGAAGCATCGCTTTGCAATTTGGGTGATACCGGTTTTTCATTTGAAATTTAACGTGGAATTCCGTCATCAGGTGGTGAATTTCCTGTATAAAAATATGAGTGACAAATTACTCCTCAATCACCAAAACGAATGACCATTACAGCTCCGCAAAACGAATTGTCTACTTCTCGAAATAAACTAGTGACTTTCTTGAATTCATTAGAGGAAGAGGTTTGTGGTATCATCATGTCTTCCTCTAGCGCTTCATGTCTACTGGATCCCTTACCTACATGGCTACCCCTACATTTGTACATGTGTATCCCTGTGGAACACGTTAGACGAAGACCTTAGAAACGCTACTACTGTAAAGGCCTTTAAGAAAGCCCTGATACTTGTAATGAATGAATGATTGCATGACAGTTAGCATTTGACGATATTAGCTTGTTAGATATAGTTTGCATTTACATCTGTAAATAGGTACTGAAAAACCTTTTTTGAGAGTATTTAATATTAAAGTTTTAAGTTTTAAGTTTAAGTTTAAAACAATGCTGTGACGTCTTACAACGCTACCGTCATTACGCAAATGACAAGGTTGCAGGTATCTCTAAGATATGGTATTGTTCCTGATTGCTGGAAAAATGCCCTGGTAAGGCCATTGCTAAAGAAACAGGGTCTTGATCCTCAGTTTAAAAACTACAGACCTGTTAGTAATTTACCTTTTATTGCTAAAACTGTCAAAAAAAAGCTGTAATTGCTCAAATTGTCCATCACTGTAGCTCAAATGGCCTACTTCCAGAAAAGCAGTCTTCCTATTGCAAATTCCATTCTACAGAAACGGCCCTGCTGAAAGTCCAAAACAACATCCTGGAAGCCATGGATAAGCATCTCTGAAGTGTGTTTGTGGCTAGTGTCCTATCGACTCCTCACAAATGACTCAAAGAGTGAGGTATTTCTAGTAGGATCGCGTCACCAGTATCGAAGATCAATACTGAGGGCATTAAAGTCTGTGAGGCTATCAAGCCAACTGAAAGTGTACGCAATCTCAGAGTATGGTTTTGCCGTCACGTGTCTATGAATGCATGAGCATATTAGCAAAGTCTGAAAGAAAGCTTTCTTTGGTCTATACAACATCAAACAGATCAGGAAATATCTATCACCAGACGCAACTAAAATGTTGGTCCATGCTCTGGTCACTTGTCATTTAGATTACTGTAATTCCTTATTGTTCGGTATGTACCTCATTATCAGATTCAACGACTACAGTGCGTACTGAATGCAGCAGCTCGTGTTGTATGTCTGGTTCCTAAATACAGCCACATCACTCCAATTATGCTGAAAGATTTGCACTGGTTACTGGTGAAATATCGTATTATGTTCAAGATACTGCTTCTAGTCAATCAAGTACAGCATGGAACGGCCCCTGTATATTTGGTGTCTCTTTTAAAGCCGAAAGCTGTTAGTTGCTATTATAATAACCTATGAAATCAGGACAACCTTCTACAGATCCCAAACACCAAGTACAACACATTTGGAGACAGGGCTTTCTTTAACCCATTGACTCCCGGGGGTTCCCCATTGACAAGTAAGACAGTCTGGCCAGTTCAATCTTCCACTGACCATTAGAAATCAAACTAACATTGAAACATTTAAGAGTGAATTAAGTGTTTATTTAGATTAGCTTTTTATAATTAATTATTTATTAATATGATTATTATTTAGTACATATTTACTTTTTTATTCATGTAAATATTCACTGAAAAACCACAAAAAAATATCAATAATTAGTATTGGCGCTTTATAAATTGTAATAATAATAAGTATTATTATTATTATTAATTTTGGCATGAGATTTCAGCATTAATTTACAATTTCAATATTACAGGTACATGGCAACTTTTTCTACAGTGCCAAAAACAAAAACACTGCATCTTATGAATGTAATTTGTCCCCCATGATATTAATAGCTAATCAAAATAATGGTCTACTCATGAAACTAGGGAACAATTTCCCTTGCGTTTTGTCCAAAATCAAATAATTTGCCTCACCTTAAGGCTCGGGAAATTATTATTTGATTTTGGACAAATGCATGTGAAATTATTCCCTAATTTCACTTGTCACCATTTGATTACTGAGTTCTTCAGCAGTTGAGCTTGAAATTTATTCCTCTGAATTAGTATGACATACTAATTCAGAGGAATAAATTTCAAGCTCAACTGCTGAAGAACTTATAGCTGCCCCTTATTTTGAATCAGAAATGATGGTAATGTGCGACAATGAATTGCCTACAAATGGTAATGGTTCTTCGCTGGTATAATATTTTTATAGCCTTGATACAGTTTTAGTTAAAGGTTGGGTCTTTTCAACAACTATCCCTTGAACATTTCTATTTGGACCGGATACAAAATTTGAAGTGCTTTTGATTCTAAATACATGCAATCTAGCACTGCAATGGTGGTAAATCCCAACAGTTTTTTTTTTAGAAATGTCCTTTTACAGGCCTTTGGGAGAACTGTTCATCATGAAAGCGAAAAACTTAAAAACTACTGGTATTAATTAGGATATTATGCATGATAAAACATCATCAGCACAAACTGAGACAAACATAACAAGCTTTCATGACAGTGCATTGTGCTGCGCCAGTAGTGTGAAAAACAGTTTACATATTCATTCTTTTCCTTCAGGAGCTATGTGAGATAATGTCATCCATTGTTTTCTTGTGGCAAATTACCGCAATTAATTTGACCAAGGCAATTGGTTGCTTTAGCCTTTGCCTTGATTGTGGTTTTTGTCCAACTAAATGTACATGTAGGTGATTTTGTAGTATTGGCAAAGATGAGGTATTACCATGTGTATACTAAATGCCCTAATAAATAGTTTCAAACGGTAGAGTAAGTGAATTAATCAAACTGTATTTTTACCCGTAGCCCAGAGCCTAAATGGGAACTGACAAACGCCTTGTCAGAGGTGTGCACGAAAAAGTTGTCGCCAGGAATGTGTACATGACAGCCAGACCCAACACAAATTTATATCTCACAACCTTTAAAACAAAGTTGTTTTGAATGCAAAATGGAAAAAATTGTCTTACTATTCACTCCCATCACTGCCTTAATTCACACAGAATAACATAGTTTTCAGAAAAAATAAATAAATGTGGTTTGATGGAATCCCTTGAATGAAACTTTCTAAATTTTTCCCAAAGCAGTTGATTTCAAAGAGATACAATGTAATTGAACAAATCGTTGTCTTGCCGCTTTACGCTTTTGATATTAAAACAAACAGAAAACTTTAAATTAGTGTTCTTTTTCTTCCAATTATCTTAGGGCACTTTCCATTTGACAGAACAAACCGGCCAGACCAGGTATTTGGAAACACAAACTCTACAATGCCTTCAAATTAATTAGCACACTTCAAGGATTATATATCACTCCTCCGGAAGAATGCAAGGGATTATCATGCAAGCTAGTGTTCCTTGGCCAGCCAGTCCTGACAAGAGGAAAGTGCTCTTAGATAAAGAGAAGGAAAGTTGAGGGAAATTACTGAGCAGAAAAAATATTGGAGAGGGAAGTGATCTTCGCATGCAGTTACATTGTATCTGGACAATTTATTATAAGCAATCATTGTCTTTTATAGACACCTGAAAAAATCTGGTGGCTTCAATGGGATTCAAACCCATGTCATGACCTACAGCTGTATGCCAGTGCAATGCAATGCACTTACAAGCTTTGAAGCCACTCACTTGGTACCAGGTCAATTTCTTTGGCTAATGCATGAAATTCCAATCCCATCAAAGGACTCGGTGATTGCCATTAATGTAAACTACATGTACAGTATGTAATTGAAGCGCACTGGTTACATGTATAGATCAAAGGGAAAAGTCACTACAATAATTATTACAGTTTCGCAAAGTTCGTGTTTTCAATAGAACATTGAAAACACGGACTTCGCGAAACTGTGAAATGAACTCCAAAAGGCACAAGAATACACCAGAGGTGAGTCATTTTGATTCATTTTATTGAATAAACGTTAAATTGAGCAATTTTTAGGCTTCATAATTGACTGTATTTTATTTCCCATACAAAGTCTTACAATGCGTTTAAATTCTCAACGGCTGTCTGTAGTGACGCGAGCTTGGGATGCCTATGGTTCGATGAGCGTGGGTCATGTAAACGCACGCAACGGTCACGACTCAAACGACAGCATGTCTACGAAGCGAAAGCGATCTGTTCTCTCGATAAAGGACAAACAAATAATTATTTCACGTTTTGATAAAGGAGAAAAGGGAACAAATTTAGCACTTGAATTTGGCATCAGCAAGCAACAGATCTCCGATGTACGCAAGAACAAGGCCAAATGACGAATAGGTTTTCATTTATAACAGAATAGGTTTTCATTTATAAACAGTGTACATGAGTATAGGGGCAGTTCATAGAAGAAGACTTTTGTAATTAAAAATGTGCTATCTTTATTTCTTTTGTTTACATTGTTGCCTCATTAATATTCATATTTTCGATTATCCGGACTCTCGATTATCCGGACTTTTTACTGAGGTCCCGACGAGTCCGGATAACCAAGGTTCGACTGTACAACAAATGAATAATACTCATGTGTGTACTATTACTCCTGTCATCCACTTTTAATTTGGCTGATCTTTGTTGTGAGCATGTGGTTGACAGACGTCTCAATGAATGTACTATAATTAAGTATTATAAGTACAAAAGCCAATCACAGTTCTTACCCATTCAAGAATTCAAAGCCATGGACACACACAAGAATGTTACCATAAGTGTCAACCTAAAACAATTTAAAAATTTAAATTTATTTAATAATTATAATTATTACATAAGTCTTACAATAGTGTTGAAGTATTAAATAATGCACATTGAATTAAGACAGAAAAGAAAAAGTCCACCATGGGACAACCATCATTAAAATATTGATAGTTTTATTTGTGCCAATTGAAATTAATAATTGGTACCTTAAGCAGATTTCCAAGTTCACAATCAAAGAAGAGACCTCTGAAAAGAACAGTGAGAGAAAAATGTTACATGTACATCAACAGTAAGGCCTATAGGGTCAGCCAAATTAAAGGTTTTGGGATACTTTCTTTGTTTTCGAGCTTTCAGGGTCTTTGGGTCTATCTAAAATAATGACACAACATAATTGTAACGTCTACAAAGCTTTGAATTCAAGCTAACAATGTCATAAAAGGCTATAAGAGTTGCTAGGCTATCATGAACAATAACCAGTTTACATTTAGTTTCGTTAATACTGTAGTCATTAAAATTAAAACCAAGAGGCCAATCAAGTACTCATGAACACTAATCAATCTCTACTACAATCTCTACTGTAAAATCATGATCAATCATCTCAACTCTGAAGTTCAAACAATTATGTAATTTTTGTTATGTCAGTAAATAATAATTATTCTTAAGTAGAACACTTTTAAAATTGCTCATATTCAAAATCAGGCTACCTTAAATTCATTTCATCTGATTGCACTGCAGTTAAAAATAGGCCCATGCTGATTAGCATGGTGACTAACTGGTATGTAGAGATTGCAAAAGAGGCTACTATTTTTATATTAATTAATTAATATTATATTGGTTGTAAATCAAAGGGAATCAACAACGAGACTGGCCAGTGCAAATTTAGATTTGTCTATAGTGAAATCAGACCTGACACTACCCACTGGGCTAGTGAGCTAAAAAGTTAGTCTCAAGCCCTGATGCTGCATTCATTATTCATTCAGCAGGTTTCTTTTGCAGGTCACAGGTCATTGTTTTACTAATACAGAGAGCATCCTAAACAGTCATAAAAGCTAACCTTAGGCCTAAAAACTTTTCTTTAGGCCTAGTTAGACCTAAGGTTAGCTTTAATTTATGAATGTTTAGGATACTATTAATGGCTGGCATTTGGTGTAATTTTGATCACTTTTGGCTGTGTATGGCTTTCAATATTACAAGGTACAGGTGAGTGGAAAGGAAGGGATTAAGGACGTTTGCACCCAAAAGGTTCCCACATACACATTTTTTTAACTTGCCATGCAGAAAGGAAATGATCTACTTTTGCCAAAATGCCAAAAAAATGGGGGATCACCACGCTCGTTTTCAAGATAAGGTGCATTTTTAGAAGCTTGCGTCATATATTTTAAGACGATCTTAGCTTACAACTGCCAGCAATAAAAAAAGGTACATTAGTGAAATTTAGATCAGGTAAACTCAATTCAACATAACTAATATTTTTAAATAAACTTTTGCAGCTGATGTCTTTTCCTGAGGTGAAACAGATCTTGAAAAACAATACATATTCGTCTAAGAAGGAAAACGTCTGTCGTACAAGAGCATAAAAGGCGAAATACTTGTAACTTCTCACATACATTTTTTTTTTTTGTTGAAATAGACAAAATCAGGAAAGGAAGTGATCTACAGAAAATAAAATTGGGTGTCACCGAGCATTCATGAGGGTAAAATCACGGCGGAGTTATCAAAGTGATTGTCTATTCGCACTGTCACGTCATTGCGATGCATAACATGTGTGTGACATGCGTGGAAAAATGCGAAGTTGCTAAGAGCTAATGTCCTAAAGACAGCAGTTACAGTAGGTGCCACACACACAAACCTGACTGGGAAAGCTTCATCATATTCAAATTTAAGGATATCCTAAAGGAGAGAAAGCATATTCTTAACTCAGCAAAAATTAAAACAGAGCTGCATACTTGTATGAATTTCAAACAAAAAAAGGTGCAATTGGCCCAGAAGGGGGGTGGGAGGGGGAGGGAAGGGAGAGACTCCCATATAAAAAGGACGGGGGTGCTCATTAGAAATTTTGAAAAGAACCCTTAAGAGACCTGTGCCAAAATCATGCCTTGTGGGCATGGCGTGAATTTTTTCCTGCCCCTTAGAGGTACATGTACCAAATTATGGGTTTTGATTACACAAAATTAAAAAATAGTTAATTGTCAAACGTGTTGCTTGTCATAATTTTTCGGCTCAATACCCTAAAAGGTACTGCTAAAGCTCTTGCTGTGGACCTTCTAAGGCTGAACACCCCAAGAGGTACCAAAACCACTTTTTTAATGCCTAAAAGGTACGACAATTGGTTGGAGTAATCTTAATTTTTTTCTTTTCTTTGACATCATCGATCATCAGAAAATGAGGCATACTTTCCTTGAATCCGCTAATCCAAAAAGGGCTCTGTTTAATATTATCTACTGATGTAAGCCCAAATAATTATATTGCTCACAATGGTATTTACATGACCCCTGAAACTGAAAACAGGGTTTCTTTCACATTTATTCCTGGTCCTGTTAAATTTTGATGTTAGAAGCAGCTGTATGTCATTATGTTTATAATGTACAGGGTGTACAGTATGTCTTAACATTCGTTATGGAAAAGATGATGAGGTTTCAAGTTCAATCGATTTCCTCAACAATTGTGCCCTTCCAGTGTTTCATTTTGCATATACCAGTAGTTACTTATTCTAAAACGAGCTACATCGGTATCTAAATTGACCTAAAATGTGACCCTCCACGGGATTTCGTGGAATAAGGTGAATGCACGCACACGGCACGCTCGCACAATAGAACAAAAGAACTTGCTCTTAACAGGATAGCTACGTGCAAACTTCCCGCCTCATTAACAGCGGGGCCATTGTTTTCCTTCGCACGGTTAAAACAAAGGAACGTGTCACGATCTTAACGTGGACAGAGCTGAAAAACAACTGCGCATGCGCCAGATAGGGAGTACAAATCGTGCAAATGAACGCAAAGTGTGCATTTCGATCGTTTGATCTCGTCTTCTGCTTGTGTCAATTTATTACTCTTGACGGTGTGAATTTTGGAAGTGAGATCATGGTGATTTAATTTAAGGAGACACATCAGATCTGTGTAACATATTTGTGTGGAATTTTTGGCCCATGAGATCCAAACCCAGTTAAATTGTTTGGGAATGTGCGCTGCAGAAACTAACGGAGGTTACGGTGAGTGTTCCATATTTGTTTTTGAAGCATGCAGTGTTCACAACGTTTGGTTAAGTTTGCACACGAGGGTATTGTCCATGCAATCTCTACAGTTTTCGTCAACAAGATAATTTGGCCAGAGTTTTCTGAAATCACCTTTACAATCAATCATATTTACAATGCGTTAATTAAACGTAACATAATCTAAGAGCATTATTTGAAAGTTGTCAACCTCCTCTTTGAACCAAGGCAGCAGTTACTTTAGAGTCCTGCCACTCTGCAATAGCCACTTAACCTCCTGACTGCCCCCATAAAGGCAGCTGTCTAAAAGAAAACACCTTGTCAACTTGTGAAGTTGGAATGAACACAAGTACTGGCCAGGACTACATAGTAAATATTTAAGTTCCTTGTCCCTGTCTCAGGGCATTTCAGTGAAAAGGTAAATTGGTTGCAAGACTGGCCTCTGAGATTACACTCGGAAGAAGTTCTAGTTGCATAGTAGTGTGATCAATAACATTGTTTATTGCCATAGTGAGGCTTGATTACAGAATCATAAATACTTGCCCACCAAAATACCCTGTGCAATCAACTGATACACCCATGTTTGGGAAACTGTTGGCCTGTTAATTAATGGAACATCCATATATGAGGAAACGAACAATTTGCTAAATAAAAGTGCAATCTCCAGGCCCTGCTTCCTGCATGTTAATCCTAGGATTATTGACTGGGAAATACTTCTTGAAAGTGGCAACCGAGCGACTTAATTGTAGTCTAGGTTCCACAATCTCCAAATAATAATGATTTATCATTATTGTAATAATGCAACACACTTGGTGTCAACATCTATGTCAAAACTTGGAAGATGGTATTTTGCTTTCCCCCTTGACTGGTCATTATTTGCAAATCTACATGTATGTCAAGGCAAACAGCTGAGGGTCATTAGTTTATGTGTGGTTTATAGTATGTTAATATGGTTAGCTCATCATGTTTTCTTTGTCTTGGTTGTGTAATATAAGAATGAATTTTTGTACTGATTTTCACAGCCCCCATAAAAACTGATATGTGCAGTTTCCTGTGTCTATGAATAATATTATTATGATATTGTAGATTGTAGCATTTTAATATGCATCTCCTGGCCAATAACATTGATTTTCGTTTTTTGTCCTTAGGGAGATGGATCCACCTGGTATTATTTGCGGCAGTTTTGTGAAATATTAGCTCTTAAAGGAGCGAGAAGGAATTCAGCCTTTTTTTTATCTCGATCAGCAATAAACCACCATAATCTTATTGAGTTCACTTTGTCCATGTCAGTAGTGTGGAACAAAGGACTGGATAAAGTCACTGAGAAATCCAGACAATGCTGTTGAGTTTTAAGCAGTTTCTTTAGTACTCTTCACATTGTCAA
>NC_090885.1:45563703-45571203 GCF_036669925.1 Montipora capricornis
ACATGATATAACTTTTAAGTTCTGGAAATTTTCTAATTTCAAGAAAAGCTTGAGAAACTCCAGGCTGCTCCTGAAATGGAAAAATCAGCAAAATGACGCCTCAATCAAGGGCCATAGAATCAAAACTCTTGTGAAGGCACAAAAGAAAATACACATTTCTTTGTTTTGTAATTTGATTAGGGAGATAAAAAGCTGATGATTAAGGCCAGATAGAAACAGATAGCTATCGATTTAAAATTACTTGTGAGAACTCAAACATTTGCTGAAATTTCGGACTTGGAAAATCCCAAATTGCGACCCATTTTCAAACAATCATAAACATAGGCGGTAAAATTCAGAATTGGCTGAAACTTCGAATTTCACGACTTAAAGGCATGTATTCAATGATATCAAAAAGTGTATTTTGGTAAAACTTATTTCCTTGGGGAGCAACCCGATACAAGTTTGCTGAAATCAGTCAATCTTCAATAGACCATTTTACATTAACTGTTGTAGCTAAGTTACCTGGCCTTCGAATGGAAGCGAGGCTGCCAGTGACCCTGTTTTGATACAAACCTCCGTGCTTTTGTAATGTTAATACAGACTACCGGTAATTAGAATAGGCTAGTTTGAATTGTCCAGTCTGTCCATCAATATGACCACATGAGTGAAAGACTTTTTACAGGTGTAAAAAATTGCGGATAGTTTATTATTCTCGTTTTCGAGCGTGAAAAATGCGTTGTCCTGTGCGAAGCGAAGATTGTGACGTAAGTGCAAAGGACCTGTTCACTTTTGCCTTCTTTAATACGCTATTTGTCAGTAGCGTTAAAGTATGGATTTGTTAAAGGGTTATGCCTTTAACTGCAATTCATCAGAAGAAGCCGATTTTGTTGGTCGAAGTGGTGTCGCAGATGAATGCGAAACAGACATGGTGGCTGTTACAGCCGGGGAACACATTTACTTTCCACGCTCAAATTGCTATGTCGGTGCAAAAAGACTTTCCACCTTGTCGCAGATGCTTTGCAGAGCTGGTTTTGGTGGGAAATGAATGTTAGCAGCTAACTGTATTAGCAGCTTAACGTGGAATATAAATGTTCTGAAGCAATGTTTCAGATCAACGGACAGTTAATTTTACTCTCAAGATTGCCGCCACAAGAATTGATACACGCGTCATTCACCAAACTTACTGTACCATCTACTTCGTACTAAAGAAAATCTTTTCTTTAAAAAAAATTGCATCAGTGAAGTGCCATCATGATGGTGTAATTAACAGATTCCTGCATTTCTAGAAATCGTACTTTTAAAATTTAATCGGAAACACAGTAGGAAATAAACAAGAATAAAGTGAATCACAGCAAATGTTTTGCCACACAATTTTATGTTCCATAATATGTCTGGCCATGTGACACAGGTTCCATGTTTGTCGCAACGCTTTTGTTACTTTGAGGTTATATTGTAATATGCCTTTACTTAATCGAAGCTTTCATGAGGGATAAACACATCTCATAAAATCCATTTTGTCCTGAACGTTTGATCGGTTTTCATCCTTGTTCGTGCACTTCTCTCGCCGACGCGTGCACTTGCATTACCAGTTGTGTAGCCGCCAAGTACGTGGCCAGGGCAATTAATGCAAAGGAAGCTAGCCAATCAAGAGACCAAAATCAGCAGCAGACAGCAAGTAACCTAGTGCGTTTTACGTCTCAATTAGATTCATTAACTAAACAAAAACAAAGAGCACACCCTCTCACTGACATTTTACGAAGCATTATCAACAAAACATCCACTCCATTCTTATTTGTTTGCTAATCTAATTACCTGGCCCTGGTTGTTCGAAGGGTGGCTAGCGCTATCCACCGGATAAATCACTATCCACTGGATAACTCAATTGATTTTGCTAGTGTTTATCCGCTGGATAGTGGTTTATCCGGTGGATAGCGTTATCCACCTTTTGAACAACCGAGGCCTGGTAGGGACCCAATAAGAAAGAAAGTGTACGGCCAACAGAAATACAAGTTACGCTGAAACAACATATCTGACAGATCATATTTGAAATCTTAATTCTATTACAACAGCATGTTGTTCTTGCTATTCCGTTTCACTAGCCTTTCCGGGCTGAGACTATTGACGTCAATATAGAGCTCCTCTCAGTGAAAACATTTCTGGTAAAGTTTAATATAAGGAGATCAAATTTCCTCCTGCCCGATAGTTGCATCATCACCCATTCACTTCGTTACTTTACAAATGCAAGTTTGACAGTATGCGTCTATTTTCTCCACATATGGCTGCTTGCGCTTGACCCGTATCTCCTTCGTATCAATATTAAGGTCAGCATAGATGTCTCTTAGTTGCGCAAGGGATAACTTGTCAAGTGTTGCTATCTGAGGCCATTCCACACAAGTTCCGCCCATCCCACATGACAGGGTGAGCTGGCAAAAATTCCAGAGCAACCACATTTGTCAACTCTTGTATCGCTGCCTCCTGAGAAGCTCCCACCAACGCCTCCTCATGATCTTCTTCACCAGAGAGAGTTTTCTGATGATGGTGAGAAAATCTCGGCTACTGAAAATGCGGTTTCCCCTTGAGTCAACAGCAGTCAGCATTGAACGTGCAACCGAAGCAGGATCAATCTTTCTTCCTGAGCTCTCCCCTTGCTAGAATTTGTCCGCCATAAACTTTCTTTGTTTATCAGTAAATCTGACTCTCTTGGAAGTATTCGACTTAAGAGCCCAACCCTTTGGTAATGCCTCGGTCACGGAGGGTGGTTGTTCAGAACAACTTAGCTGTGGATGGGCTTGACATTGCACTTCAAGGTTCTGTGCATACCCCACAGCTGCTTTATCGAATAAAGTGTCTTGTTCCACCGCACACTTGTGTCGCCCACAATCTAAATGCCGCTGCATTGATGAGTACTTCAGAAATGTCTGAACACAACCTTCTTCCGGACAAGTGAAAATCCCCTCTTTGCTAATAGATTCCTCTCCCTCACTTCTCACTGCTGCTGCTGCTGCTTCTGTTGTTGTTTCCAGAGGCAGATCCTGCTCGGTTTCTTTAGTGCGTCTTTCCTTTACTGGTGCGAAGCTACACGAGTTAGACCAAGTAACTCCTGTAATGGCCGGAAGCTGGGATAAAGACGGAATACTCAGCTTTTCCTTGGGAATTTGCTTTCCAGGGCCGAGTTTATACGCCCTTCAGACCCGTAAACCACTCTCCTCAAACTGAACATTACTTATCAGACTGATGCCTTCCATCTTTGCTGATGGCTCGCAGGATACTTCCACCCATTCACACAATACAATGTTTACGGCAGGTACTCCACCACACGAAAGGATCGCATCTCTCATTTGTGCTGGAGTCTCAATATAGTTGCCTGCATTAAGATGGATTCTCATGTGGGACTTAATGGTTGCTGCCTTCCGATCACATGCGGGCTTGCCTCCTTGTGGATCCGAAAAATCCAGGCGCTTGATATTGACGCCATATTAGAGGCCAAGGATTTTAGCGCACATCAAAGTAAAGCCCCAGTGATAACACCCAGCATTGTCTTGACGATAATAAACTGTCTTCAGCTCCGGCATGATTATCTTCAGTTGCCTGATCACATCGGACATCACGGCGACTACCGCACTGCTATCTTGGGAAGTCGAATGAAAAATATGGGCAAAGGTAAGCATTTCGAACTCACCACGCTGTCTTCTCGTGGCAACCGTCAGGTGCCATGGAATGCCCCGTTTCCCAAACCAATCAGTTTGACTTTCGCGGAACTTTCTGGGCAGGTATTTCATAGCCCAGTCTTGCACTATGAACACTGACGTCTCATCTAGCTCTTCAAGCACTTGCACTCTGGCTTCATCCTGGTTCACGGAGCGAAGAAGATAAGCTTTCCATGCCATTATAGCCGTTTTGGCATTCTTTACACAGAACTTGAGCTTGAAACAAAGGCTCTTTTGGGTCGCTCAAAGCAAATGATCTACAGTGATCTGCTACTGGTGAAGTTTCCGCAACATGGACCTGTAAGTGAAAAAAATAAGTGTGTGAAAGTCGCGGCAGGCCGGAAACTAAAATTCTCAAGACTGCGTCATAGCTGCTACGAAATATACTGTATGATATTGGCTTGTGCAGATGGTTAAAAAAAATTTACTTGAGGATTATCCTATCGTCTAAGGTCACATTTTTAAAAGAAACTAATCCTGTGGTTTAGTAAATGCTACCCAGCGTAGCTCAGTCTCATGTAGAGTTTTGAAGGTAAGATTTCCTCACGCAGCGCAGCCCTTGCCGAAACCTCAACATCAAAAAGAGAACCCGCCGCGCTGGATAAGATACGTGATAAAATAATCGTACAAAGAAACCTCTCACCTTGTAGTCATTTTTAAGATAGCGCTTACTAGCACGTAGGTTGTTTTCCTGCAGTTTCGCCCAGGTCATCCCCTGTCCAGCATCCCCAAGTGTTTCCACTACATCACACAGCTCATCAAATGCTTCCGCTCCAGCGGAACTGACATAGTCAATCCCTTGAAGAGAGGTACGAACGGACGCAGCGCATACGCTCAAAATGCGGAGGAGTGTAGAGCGACTCAGTGGCTTGAATTGCGACTCCTGACAATACGTTGTATATTCCTTGACAATTCGCTCTGGAATTAGCATTCGAACCACGTTCGGAACTTTAACTGTCTCTTTAGTAGACAAACGGCAAATCTTGGACAATATGGGGACTGGTAATAAAAGCTACGAAGTGATCTATCTGCGCCAAGAAAACCTTCATTCTAGGCGACGGTATTTTGTGCACAGGCAAGCCCCTCCCGAAAACCAAGCAATGCTGCGACAGGTCAGGGATCCAGCGACGTAATTGATTTAAGGTCAGCTTGTCTGCCATTATAGAAAGGATTTGTCGGCGTGTCTCCCAAGAGTCGTCGGCTGCGCGGTAGCATTCAGCAAGGGCGTTCATCATTGTCTCGTCCACAATGTTAGTCACGTTGTCTTCTTTGGCTAACCCTAATGTGCGCTCCATGACTTTAGAAGAACAAACTGCCTTATAAAGAGATACTGCAGCCGCGGGAGCTATGTCTTGTACAAGCGCTGATAGGCCCTGTCCCACTTTGTGTACATAATAGCGCTTGGTTCTGTCACTTGCATCTTGCCACGACAACTGTAGTTGAGAACAAACAGGGCTGATATCTCGAGAGCACAGGTAAGCATTCAGGTGGTCTCGGCGCGTGCCAGGATCAGGTCCTCCTCTTTGTTTGCTGTCAAAAGAGATTTCTTCTGACGAAGAGTCGTCATCACTAGGAGGTGCATAAAAAGCTTCCACCGGGAGTTAGAGGAGTACTGTGTTCTGAGCTACGGGTGAATTCCTCTTTCACCTTAGGAAAAATAGGGAAAAAAGTAAGGGTGTGCTGACCGCTATATTTTTGGATGCTATCATAAGAATAAGGCTTAGCGGCAAAGCGCGGTCCGGGAATAAAGCTGTAATTATTTTGCATTATAGTATACACATTTGGAATTTTGTATAATTTACTCAAATAAAGAGGGGATATTACACGGTGGTGCGAAGACAGGTATGTTATTTTCGAGTAGCAAAACAATATTTTATGAACAAGCGGAGCGAGTTTGTAAGATATTTTTATTTTTGTTTTATTGGAAAATATACCCGAATTACGTCATAATAAAAACAATAATAATAATAATAATAATAATAATAATAATCATAGTAAAGGTTTATTAGCATTCCTAAAAATGAATTGGCTCTTCCATGCTAGAAATTTCCTATTCTACACTAATTACGCAAAAACATGTTATAATATAATTTACAATTATATAATATCACATTCTAAAATTAAGAATTAAAATGTAAACAAGCTAAAATGTAAATGTAATAAATGGACTGAAATTCATGTAACTTCTAATCTCTTTCGAGCATTATTGACAAAATATGATGTTAAATTTCTCTTAAAAGATCGAAAGTCAATACAGTTCCGCAAATAACTTGGTAATGCGTTGAACATGGCTGCTGAGCTGTCTTGAAAGGTGCCACTTTCGATAGGCACCTTTAACTTGACTTCACAGGATGAGCGTAGGTCTCGTGCTGGTATGTGTTGTTCGACTTTCAAGTACTGTGGCCAATAGTCGAAATATAGTGCTTTGAATACACACTGTAGTAACTGATAACTTCTACGCTCTATCAGCGGCAGCCAACCCAGCTGCAGGCAGTCACCATCTCTCGCATAGCGATAAAGTCACGTGTCGATAAAGTCACATGTCAGCTTATGGAAAATAAACCACTTGGGTCCAAGATGTAGTTTTATGAATTTTAAGAGTGGTATATTTTCCAGTAAAACACTCGTGTCTATATAATAATTCACGATAATTACAAATTTGATGCCTTGGCATTGAATTTAATGAGTCAAACAAATACACAGTAACTGTATGATGACTCTTAGGACAATAGAATGATACCTACCAGTGATATCTCATGGATGCCGCCTGTAATGTCACTAATTCCTGACTCAAGGGTGCGGAACTTTATTGTTTCTCCAACAATTGATCTGCATTTGCTGCATATTCCTTTAAATGATACGATTTCGTTCTAAATAAAGTGATTCATATTTCTCATAATATCAAAGCTAATATCACCAAATCCCCCTCTTGACGACCAAATTTCGCTTCAGTGATAACCTTGACACTTTTTTCCTGAAATTTCATTCTGTGAAAAAACTGAATTGTCTGGCGTTAACTTACCAGAGCCGACTGGCAGAAAGATTCCTGTAAGCTTGAGGATTGACCTTGATAATTCTTTAACTATCCCTCGGTCCGCGGCTCGGGACTTGCGAACATGTTTCGATAGTTGCGTAGGAACACGACAACGCGCTGCACCTCGGCGCCAACTAATTCCCAAGGAATAACAATGTGCGGGGCATATGCTCAAGTCAGAAACATTTGGAGGGCAACTAAAAATCGAAGATCTTGCTAAAATGAGATCAACTTCAGTATCAACTCCGCTTGCGGCGGTCAGCCCTAGGGAGCGTTTGTGTTCCAGAATTTCTTTCTTACAAGACAGCAACGGCACAATATTAATGTTGTCATTTTTCTGTCTTCCTCGAGCTCGCGGATCTTTGCCGCATTGACCACCAACTAATCTCTGGAAAGAGCAATTGTTCGCCATATTTCACATCAGACCAAATTAGAGATATAAGTACCGACTAAAGTGAAAACACTGCCTAATTCAAAATGAGCTGTCAATTTAAGAAAACTGCCTTTCCTGGTAACAAGTCTAGGACCTTTTCCAAACACAGGTTTTCAGTAATCTGTGAATGTATCCTACACTTTTTTAATCAAGTCCACACTTTAAAAAGAGTTCGGAAGTGTTCTTTGTTACCCGAGATCTAGGCGCATTACGGGATACCCAAAAACCCCCACTATCTGTTATAAAAAGCAATCCTAAAACACAATTCTCCATGTACATTTTTTTAAGCGAAATTCTGATATGTCCGCGCGAGTGAAAGAGGGCATTGTTCGAGCATTTCCTTT
>NC_090885.1:45576203-45583703 GCF_036669925.1 Montipora capricornis
TCCTCGGTGGCTGCGTTAGTGTAAGCAGTAAGCGCCAGTTCAACCTAAATCATGTTTCGTCTGAAGATGTCTCTCTTAATCAGCAATTGGAGGAATTGTAATTGAATGTTAAAGAAGATTGTGGCCCTATGTCAGTTGAGGACCGAAAGACGCTGAAGATAATAGATAACACGATTTCTATGGTTGATGGGCATTATCAGATGGGCCTACCCTGGAGGCAAGAGGAACCTTACCTCCCATTCAACAGAACCCTAGCAGAATCCATCTTCAAACCCTGAAAATGCGATTTAATCGCATTCCTGGCCTAGAAGAAAAATACTGAACTGTCATAGACGACTACGTTGCTAAGGGATATGCAACTCTGCTCAGTGAACGAGAGGCCTCCAAGAGATCGAAGGTCACCTGGTATTTGCCACATCACCCGGTGTTTAACGTTAACAAGCCCAACAAGGTACGCGTAGTATTTGATGCTGCCGCCCGGTTTGATGGCATCTCCTTGAATGACCGATTGTACCATGGCCCAGATCTCACAAATAATCTGGTAGGCGTTCTCACCCGTTTTCGAGAAGATGAAACCGCCTTCACAGCTGATATTGAAGCAATGTTCCATCAGGTTAAGGTTCTTCCAGAAGACGCAGACACTCTAAGATTCTTGTGGTGGGATGCTGCTCCTAGGCAACCTCCTAAGGAATACAAGATGCTCGTTCATATATTCGGTGCGACTTCATCGCCTTGCTGTGCCAACAGGGCACTCCGACAGACAGCTGATGACAATAAGGGCCGGTATAGCCCCGAGGTTATCATGAGAATATACAGGAATTTCTACGTAGATGATGTACTGAAATCTGTGCCCACGACAGGTCAAGCAATCTGGCTTGCAGAACAGCTGACAAAACTATTGAGGGAAGGTGGATTCCATCTCACAAAGTTCACAAGTAGTAGCCGGCAAGTTCTAGAGGCCCTACCTCAAGATAAACGAGCGAACCCATGTATCAATCTTGACCTTAACCAACTTCTCGTCGGGCGCGCACTTGGATTACACTGGGATGTAGCTTCAGATACCTTTGAATTCAAGGTCGTTCCCACAAACAAGCCGCCCACCAAACATGGTATTCTTTCAACAGTTAGTTCTCTTTACGATCCTCTTGGATTTCTGGGCCCATTCATTCTCCCAGTCAAGATCATCCTCCAAGAACTCTGGAGAATAGCTGTCCAGTGGGATGATCCTATACCAGAACCTTTACTAACACGTTGGAATAAGTGGATTGAGTCTCTTCCCCTCGTTGCAAATATCAAGATTCCACGATGTTTTAAGTCCTCTTCTCTGCGGGTAATTCGAGACGTCCAAATGCACTATTTTTCAGACGCCTCGAACGATGGTTATGCTGCAGTAGGTTACTTAAGGCTTGTTGATGATACGGGAAAGATTCATTGCGCCTTCGTTATGGGAAAGACCCGCAATTCTCCGCTGAGACAATGGTCTATTCTACGCCTTGAATTACAAGCGGCTGTGGTTGCTTCGCGCCTGCACCTACTTCTACCTGAAGAACTCGACACACCCCTTCATGGAGTTACATTCTGGTCAGACTCCTTGACGACCTTGCAGTACATTACAAACAAGAAAAAGTGATTCAAGCCATTTGTTGCAAATCGAGTGAATGAAATCCGCGAAGCCTCATGGCGACATGTGCCAACCTCCCTTAACCCAGCAGACGATGCGTCCAGAGGACTAGACCCACGCGCTCTAAAGTCGAATTGCCGCTGTCTCTCTGGCCCGAGTTTCCTCCTAGAGCCTGAAGACCAATGGCCGATTAAAAGGATCGGTAACATCCTAGAAGACGACAACAAGGTTCAAGTCCAAAGTACAGTCATGATGATTGACCGCGGATCATCATTGGATCAACTTCTTCGGCGTTGTTCGTCGTGGCCACGCCTGTTAACTCTTGTCGCCTGGTTATTACGGTTTATCAACCATATCCAGAACAAAGGCACAGAGAAAGGAAGAATATCTCTGTCAGAGATGCGCAGCTCCTCCAAGAAAATTGTGCAGTTGGTACAGCGCCAAGCATTTTCTGAAGAGATTGATTCCTTGAGCGAGGGACGTCCAGTTAAATGTCAGAGCAAGCTCGCCAATCTTCTTCCTGTGCACATAGAAGGTACCTTGCACGTGGGAGGAAGAATCCGTCACGCTCCTATTATGTTCGAGGCTGCTCATCCAATACTACTTCCGAAAGAACATCCTATTTCTTCCTTAATTGTACGCTATTACCATGAACTCCTAGGTCACACCGGGCGTGAGCACATACTTTCCGCCATGCGTCAACATTTCTGGATTATTCAAGCTAGATCGCTCGTACGCCATGTTCTGCGAAAATGTATGGCTTGTCGTAAACAAAACAAAGCACCCATGAAACAGCTGATGGCCGACCTGCCGAAAGAACGTCTTACCCCATACGATCCACCATTTACCTACACAGGAGTAGATTTCTTCGGACCATTCCATGTAAAGCGTGGATGAGGTACCGATAAGGTCTATGGCTGTCTTTTTACCTGCTTTACAAGTCGTGCCTTTCACATAGAAGACGTGAGTTCGCTGGAGACCGATGCCTTTATACAAGGTCTCCGTAGATTCATCTCAAACCGTGGATGCCCCAAGGAAATCTGGAGTGACAATGCTACAAACTTCTAAATTCGCGATTGCATCCACCAATGGGATCAGGAAGACTTGAATAAACGGCTGCTAAAGGACGAGATTAACTGCTCACTGTGTCCTATGCCCCAGTGGAAATTCCAACCTCCAACCACGAGCCACATGAATGGGGTCTGGGAAAGGTTAATTAGAAGTGTCCGAAAGATTATGAAAGCGATCCTTGGCAACCCAAACGCGTTGATCGGACTGGAAGCCTTGCGAACGGTTTTCGCAGAAGTTGTTATCATACTCAACAGTCGTCCGCTCACCCCTTGTAGCGATGATCCAAACGACCTTGAACCACTCACCCCGAATCACCTTCTGCTGCAAAGGAAACATCTTGCTCTGCCCCCTGGTCTATTTGTTCATGAAGACCTTTACGGAAGAAAACAGTGGAGAAGAGCCCAGTTCCTTGCTGACTGCTTCTGGAAAAGGTGGATCAAAGAGTACGTGTATCTTCCAACATTACAACAGCGCCAAAAATGGGTTTGCGAGAAAGGAAGTTTGAAGGTCAAAGATCTCGTTCTAATCGTCGATGAAAAATCTCCTCGTGGAAGATGGCTCCTTGGCCGAGTTCTGAAGATCTTCCCCAGTGACGACAACGTGTCCAAGTAGCTGAAGTTAAGACGAAGAGTTCAACGCTTATCAGACCAATATCAAAACTTGTGTTGCTGAGAAGAAACTTAGCATTTGTTTACTATGAATAGTTCATAATCTCATTGCAGTCTCGAGCGGTTAAACCAAGGAGTTTTATGTCTTTTCAAGAAGTTCAAGAACTTTAAGAATGATTAATTGACTTTCTTTGTCTCTGAATGTCGCAAATTCAGCCAAGCCCCCCAGGATGTTGCGGTTTTGTTTCTTTCTTTTGCCTGTAATCAACACCTATTTTCTGCTCTTTGTTCTCAGTCTCTGTTCGATGTGTTAGCCTTGTGTTTAGTGTTGAAATTGCACACAGTAATTTTCCCAGGATATGTAAATTCATGACACTAATCTCGTATATATATCTAAATCGTTTTCATTGTCTCACTCGCTCTCCATCCTAATCCAGCAATTGGTAAGTGTTTTTTCCGTCCTCGTTATAAGTTTAACTAGCCGGATTCGTTGTAACAATTCACTTTCTCTGTTTGTATTTTCTTTAGGTATTTATCAACCCTTTGCATTAAATACAATTGCTGGTTTTTAAGAAGTCATGTTTTAATCGTTTCCCCGGCCCTCGCCACTTCACATGTCATAATTGAAACTGTGCCTACTTTAATAGTTCCATTATAAATTATAAACTAGAAAATCCCCTGTGACTCCCCCACTCCCATAGACAGTACCATTGTTTTTTTATTTGTGTGACTTACGGCGACATTGTGGAGTTGTTTTGATACTGGAAGCAGAATAACAAATGTGTATCAACAAAATAATTCTTGTATCACATTTTTAGTGGTTACAACCAAAGGGTTAACAGACTGAGTTTATCCCTACTCGAAAGATCCTATCTTTAGTTTCTGTGCCAATAAGTAAGCGAATGATTCTCGACCGAGACCAACTACAGTAAACATGACCCTTGTCATGATTGCATGAGACAATCATGTAAGACATAAACATGTTTCAGTTTAAGGTAACTTAAATAAAAAGAATGTACATGTACCAGCTTTTAGCATAGAACAAAATGTGACTGAAGTCATTCAAAGTGTCCATTATAGGTTAGGCATGTCAGTAGCCAGGTTTCCACAGAGTGATCTGTGATCAGATAGCGAGGTGTTTGTTCCTAGTTTCTCATTAATTTTAAATCTTCATACATTGTTTAAGATCTATTTCATATAGAGAAAAGCGTTTCTGACAATATTAATTAGAGCAAATACATTGTAAATGCTGTTTTGATCTGGTTGATTAGTGTCCTAAATGAGAAGAAAAAGCTCTGCATCCATGTAGAGATTCAGATATTTGGGTGAAATGCACAGTTTAACTGAAACGCGCGCCAAAAGCGGTTACAAATATTTAATTATCGGTTAGCCAAAACTCAAACATTGCTCTGCTCTCTTAAAGGTTTTCCGTCCAGCGACAAGGAATTCCAATCATATGGATTTAATTATTATCCTCCGTTTTGGGCAAGCAGGATAATGCTGTCTTGAGGTAGCTAGATTTCTTCTCCTGAACGTGCTAAGCTGTATTTGAACTTAGCGGGTGTCTAGAAAACTAAGACCTAAGACCTAGAAAACTAAGACCCAGATTTTGGGTGTCTAGAAAACTAAGACCTAGAAACTCCCCCTAGAAACTAGATCTTAGTTTTCTAGGTCTTAGTTTTCTAGGTCTTAGGGGGGAGTTTCTGGGTCTTAGTTTTCTAGGTCTTAGTTTTCTAGACACCCGAACTTACCTCTACGGATACGGGTGGGTATCACGCTAAATGTATCACTTGGAAAAAATATCCAGCCATATGCATATTTTAGCTCAAAATTCAGTGCGGTAAAGAATACCTTTCTCACCTTTTACCCACGGGGACGGACTACACGTACACGTACAGAAATACAGCAAATAATACAATACATGTACATTAGAACAACTGCCAGAGTTAAGTAACTTTTGATTTGCATTTTTGAAAGGATAAATTGCTTTAATTGAAAGCTCCCAGATCTATTTCTACTAATCTTTTCTTATGGAATAACAAGTGGGGATCACTTATGTATCGAATAACAACAAGTGAGCAGCCTGAGTTTCACCAATAATACAACCTGACAAATGGCTCGTTACAGCAGCGTAAACTGGGTTTTCAATTTTTCTCGCTCACTCACGACACACTATACCAGACCAGACTAATGTCTGGCAGAGTCGCACAAGCGGGACAAAATGGTTGTCTCACTTTGTTTTGCTCAGTTCTTGCTTTAAAAACAGCTTCATGGCCCGAATCGGGCCCGAATCTTGTTCAGTCAGGCCACAAATTTTTGTACGGGAGTTGTTGTGAAACTAATGAATCCTTTGACGTCCAAACCAGCCTAAACCAGCCAGACAGTATTTTACTGTCTAATGCCACACAATTATACTCATCAATGGGGAACCCCTGGGAGTCAATGGGTTAAAGAAAAATAGCACTGTGCTGTTGACGTAAGCCTAGACACAAATATCTGGATATTTTTTAGATATATTGAGAACATCTCAAGATATTTTAAACATGCGATATAAATTAAAAATTTGTTAGGGAAAAGCTACTGAAGTCACCTTTTTCCCCCCAGGAAATGGAGAAAGAAAGCAATTTCTTAACTTACATGTAAGTTAAATGCTATTCTAACAGACACCGAAATTCAAACAAAATTAACAACTCACTCCATGTGGACCTGCAGTAATCACATGCAGCAGTATTCTCCATCCCAAGGATTTCTGCATCATTTGCCTTATACTTTGTTAGGCTATTCCTGTATTATTTATGGATCCGAAATAAAAGCAGATATTTTCGGGATATTTATTTGAAAAAAAGATATTTAGACTTACGAGAGAAAAAAATTAGGAGTTTCCGGAAACATATTTAGGCGATAAATTTCAGTGATATTTGTGTCTTGGCCTACCTTGAACGCTTGAGGATGCGGTTTTATCCAGGATATGTCACCCTCCAATACACTATTCCAGTAACCAGTTCACATTTTTTATCATCATTTTTATTACCTGAGGGTAGCCAATTGATGCTAGCCTTCCACAGATCAAGTTGAAAGCTTTCTTTTCATAGACAGGTGATTTATACACTGAAATTTCAAGAAAGAGAGAAAGAATACTTCGAATTACACAGGATAATTAACGTTATTACCAGTAAACCTCACGAACAATCACTGTACACTAGGAAATAACCTTAGCGCGTCTCATAGGAGGCATACATACCTTAAAACACGGATGAAGCGGTCACAAGTTTTGCAAGACTGGGCCGAGACCACAGCCACAGCATGAGAAAAATAAAAAAAGATATGTGTCCAATGGACACAGAAGACATTGACCAGAAGTGAAATGTCACATTTTAGGAACAATTAGCATTATTCCACTCTGTCTTCACCGCGTCAACCTGAGTTGCAACAGTGGGAATTGCCTCTCAAAACAGAAACCTGATTTTCCCATTTTTGTTGTATAAAATGCCCTTTTTGTTAGGATTTTCAAACCATTACATTTGCACACTCAGCAGATAAAAAATATGACTTGTATTAAAGATTTTTATGAAAGATTGATGGCTGATGCTGATTTTCAGGTCACAATGCAAAAATAAGTATTATACTTGGGTTCTGTTAATTTTGGCAACAACAGAGACTAAAAGAGGCAAGAATTTACACTCGCCATTAAGTCCAAAATGGCCGTCCAAAACCAAGAGGGCCATTATTTTAAGAAACAACTTTTGTTTGCTCAATGCTTTGATACATATCTGCACTACAAATAATTTAGATCATCATCAATCCAATTTTGATACGGGTTTATCCCCGTAGACGGGGGTGGCCGGATTTACGGCGTTTCTAAGACGAGGGTAAGGGTAAGAGTCCGGGGTGAGGGTAAGGGTAAGAATACGAATATGAAAAGTATCCTAAACATGCATAAAAGCTAATTAACCTTAGGCCTAATTAGGCCTAAACAAAAGTTTTTAGGCCTAAGGTTAGCTTTTAGGTATGTTTAGGATACTTTCTGTATTCGTATCCTTACCCTCACCCTCACCCTCACCCTTGGTCTTACCCTTACCCTCGTTTTAGAAATGCCGCCGGATTTACCCCGCTTTGTCAGCAATCCTGTTAACTCGCACTCTCCATCTCGCTCGATTGATGCTAGCTCGATTGATTATCTCTCCACCTCGATCAGATTGA
>NC_090885.1:45591203-45606203 GCF_036669925.1 Montipora capricornis
CGTATCAATAAAAGAGAGGAGTTTCGGTAAAAAAACAAAGCGAAGACGAGTTAAGGGCCCATACGCACTAGGCTGAAGAAATTTGTTTGGCTCAACAAAAATTGTCTCCGCTAAATTTTCAATTTGCTAATCGTGGCCGCACTTGAAAACGCTTTCTTTAGGTTGTAAAATATGTATAATTGACACTCCTAACAAAAATTTGAAGTTTGATAAGGCTTGACAAAATTTGATGAGGAAAAAAATCACTGTGCAAACTCGTAGGACGGAAATGATGACAGATTTTTTTCGCAAAATAATCAAACATTTGCCCACTGCGTACGAGCTCAAAACCAGTCGCATCGCAGTATGATTTGGGCGACCAAACACTCTCTCATGATTTAAAAGCTCCATCGGAGATCAGTTAATGAGCCTTTTACTGAAATTAAAATACAATCGTTCAGTTCAGGCGTACAAAATGCATAACAAGAGCCCCAGGTATGATCGTATACCATACGTTAAGAGTTGTCTCACCACAACAGCCGTCACTTTATTGCCAAACTACCCTAAATGTATTATAGGGCATAAGCACGACAGCTACTGGTAGATTCATGCATTTTCTTCAATACTGAGATTTGGACAGTTTCGATAGTGACTAGACAGGCCGACTTTAGCGCCAAAAACTACGATCTCATTATATATGGCGATGTTTTTACGCGGGAAAAATGTTGATCTTACTTGTGCTTCTAGCGGTAAATTAAGGGAAATACCGAAGAAAAAAGGTTTTGCCGGATCCTCTGGGTTTGAGGCAATAAACAGTTGTTTACCTAAAAAGGATCTCACCTCTGACCAGCTTCGCATCATCAGAGGCATCATGCGGTACTTGTTTTCGATTGCAGCTGTATCAACGACAAACCTCGCCAATTTGACTTGAAGGTTGTTTTATAGTATGCATCTTTTTTTGGGGAGCTTCGCAAGTTGATCTCACACAAGGATCAACGAGTAAAGCGCTATCACTTTCTTAAGTGGGAAATGAGCTCAATCCCAGCAAAAACTAGCGAACCAGGCGGGCCTTTGCAAGGAAAACTATTACCAGATCTTGATTGACAAGTCGGGTAACATTAATCACGTGATTTGAAGTTTCCGGATATTTTAGATATTTAAAATTAAGAAGTAAACGCTTGAGGCGGGGAGGGGGGGGGGGTGGGTAATTGATTTTAAAAAGAAGAGTTTGTAGCTTAAAAAAAAAAAATTCTTCGACATTCCTTTGAGAACTGCTTTTGTTTTCTATCATTCACGAGCTGGTCTGGAGGAGAAAAGGAGGAGGGAGGGTTAGTGGAAAATTTGGAGTTGCCTGGTTTTTTGGGGGTGTTGAGGGGTGTTCAGAAGGGTCTTTGAGGGATTTTAGAGAATGAAAATGGAAATGAAAATACCCAGATATTTTCTTAAAAACATTTTCTAGATATTTGTACCCTAATCCTCACTGAAATGTCTTTCTTTCTGTTGTTAGACCGCCTAAGTCATAGATTTTCGCAGTCAGAAGAGATCAATGTGTGTTTCAATGGTAGCCGTCATAGAAAGTGGTAGAGGAGATGCGACTTTCTGATAACCTCTGAAGTTGCAGACGAGGCAGGCACTCAGGCAGACAGAATGTGTGCACCACCCAACTTTGACTTAAAATATAAGGGCTCTGTCACGGCACTAATCAATACTCATTATTATGTTAATTGCGACGAAGGCCTTCAATTATGCGCAGCTTAGTCCATAAAAACAGGCAATGCGCTTGGGGGTTTTCAAGAGTTTTTGACAGGCATACTAAGTTCTAAGTTAACAGTTGCACCCAGTTTGGACGGAAAAGCTGTAAAAGTGCCGTGACAGAGCCCTTATATTTTATGTCAAAGTTGGGTGGTGCACACATTCTGTCTGCCTGAGTGCCTTATTAATATCTAAAATATCCGGAAACTTCAAATCACATGATTAATGTTACCCGACTTGTCAATCAAGATCTGGCAATAGTTTTCCTTGCAAAGGCCCACTTGGTTGGCTAGTTTTTGCTGGGCTTGAGCTCATTTCCCACTTAAGAAAGTGATAGCGCTTTACTCGTTGATCCTTGTGTGAGATCAACTTGCGAAGCTCCCCAAAAAAAGATGCATACTATAAAACAACCTTCAAGTCAAATTGGCGAGGTTTGTCGTTGATACAGCTGCAATCGAAAACAAGTACCGCATGATGCCTCTGATGATGCGAAGCTGGTCAGAGGTGAGATCCTTTTTAGGTAAACAACTGTTTATTGCCTCAAACCCAGAGGATCCGGCAAAACCTTTTTTCTTCGGTATTTCCCTTAATTTACCGCTAGAAGCACAAGTAAGATCAACATTTTTCCCGCGTAAAAACATCGCCATATATAATGAGATCGTAGTTTTTGGCGCTAAAGTCGGCCTGTCTAGTCACTATCGAAACTGTCCAAATCTCAGTATTGAAGAAAATGCATGAATCCACCAGTAGCTGTCGTGCTTATGCCCTATAATACATTTAGGGTAGTTTGGCAATAAAGTGACGGCTGTTGTGGTGAGACAACTCTTAACGTATGGTATACGATCATACCTGGGACTCTTGTTACGCATTTTGTATGCCTGAACTGAACGATTGTATTTTAATTTCAGTAAAAGGCTCATTAACTGATCTCCGATGGAGCTTTTAAATCATGAGAGAGTGTTTGGTCGCCCAAATCATACTGCGATGCGACTGGTTTTGAGCTCGTACGCAGTGGGCAAATGTTTGATTATTTTGCGAAAAAAATCTGTCATCATTTCCGTCCTACGAGTTTGCACAGTGATTTTTTTCCTCATCAAATTTTGTCAAGCCTTATCAAACTTCAAATTTTTGTTAGGAGTGTCAATTATACATATTTTACAACCTAAAGAAAGCGTTTTCAAGTGCGGCCACGATTAGCAAATTGAAAATTTAGCGGAGACAATTTTTGTTGAGCCAAACAAATTTCTTCAGCCTAGTGCGTATGGGCCCTTAACTCGTCTTCGCTTTGTTTTTTTACCGAAACTCCTCTCTTTTATTGATACGACCGTTACTTATTTGGCTACGCTATGCCTTTTTCTATCCACGCCAAAAGGTAAAATTTAATGTTGCCCATGCGATCCTTGATGCGTATATTCCATGACTAACTGGCGACTAAAAATAAAATTTTAGCCGCAGTAAATTGGATGAGCTGATTGCTTGCATTAAAGTAAAGCTAAAATAAGCATAAATGTTCCTTCAATTGAAAAAAAAAAAAAGACAGAAACAAACCGAGTCTAAAGTTTCTTGCCAAAATTTTCCTTTCATGTTTATCACTCAAACCTTTACACTCGTCTTCAATTCTGCTGTCAAAAAGACGAATTCAAAGTCGAATTCACTGAATTCACTTTGCTCACCGCGTTCGTTTTTAATTACCACCTTTTTCACACCGTTATCTCAATTATATGATCTTACTTCTTTAAGCAATTGCCTTTTTTTTGTTTAAGCAAAACTTTTCTCATTTGATCGCATACTTAAAAGGTTGGAAAGATTTGCACGAGCCAAGCTCTCTCTTTGTAAACAAATCTGTGATTGACAGCTTCATTTTTTACGGATGGTCTGAACTGACCGAAAACGAACAACGACTCCCTAGTGTATGTGGTGTCGCTGTAGTTTGCTGCAGCGAATAAAAAACAAGTTATTTTAAAAATAATGTTGCTGTTTAGATGGTCCCTTTCATTACGAAAGGGCTTATACGAAAATGATTTTGTTGAGCGTTGACTTCAAAATTTGCATGTTTTGTTTTGTCTCACGCTCGCCTGCGAGCAACTACATGTAGATAGGTAAGTCGCTGTTTGTTCGTTTCTCTTTTTTTTTTTGCACGGAACGAGGTAGTTTTTCGCAAATTAGGTGACATCCTTTGACGCTCTCGTTTTCTGTTGCATCCGTACATCAGTTGTTGTTGATCTTTTTTTTCACTTTTGACGTTGTTATTTGAGGAATTTACGCACTTGCCTTAAAGCTGGCATCGTCGGAATGACTAACACTCCGACTGGACGGATGACTCAGAGCGGATTATCTCCTCAAAAGTGAAAAGTTAATGCCTTATCCTTGCCGGGTCGAATAGACCAGGCAAAGGAAAGTCCTGCAAAAGCATTTTCTGTTAGATAGAGCAAACTGCGAGTTTGTTTTTCACCTCAATATTTTTTTTCGCAATGGCGGCTTTCAAAAATTGTCGCCGTGAGCTCATGTGTCAAAGTTGTGTATTAAACAACTTTGACGGTCAAACTTGTGTAATACACAACTTTGACGGTCAAACTTGTGTATTACACAACTTTGACCACCAAAAGTGACGGTCAAAGTTGTGTAATACACAAGTTTGACCGTCAAAGTTGTGTATTACACAAGTTTGACCGTCAAAGTTGTTTAATACACAACTTTGACGGTCAAACTTGTGTAATAAACGAAAAATTTAGAGTCCGGAAACAATCTGACAGTCCGGAAACAATCTGACAGGTGTTCTAACCTTAGGCCTAATTAGGCCTAAACAAACGTTTTTAGGTCTAGGTTAGCTTTTATGAATGGTTATGATAGTTTTTACTCTCTGTATTGGTAAAACAATGACCTGTGATTCTGGATTCCGGGTTTTAGGGTTGCCCTGATTTGGGTATATTTTACCCATTTTCAATTAGTTTTTAATTACCACCTTTTTCACACCGTTATCTCAATTATATGATCTTACTTCTTTAAGCAATTGCCTTTTTTTTGTTTAAGCAAAACTTTTCTCATTTGATCACATACTTAAAAGGTTGGAAAGATTTGCACGAGCCAAGCTCTCTCTTTGTAAACAAATCTGTGATTGACAGCTTCATTTTTTACGGATGGTCTGAACTGACCGAAAACGAACAACGACTCCCTAGTGTATGTGGTGTCGCTGTAGTTTGCTGCAGCGAATAAAAAACAAGTTATTTTTAAAATAATGTTGCTGTTTAGATGGTCCCTTTCATTACGAAAGGGCTTATACGAAAATGATTTTGTTGAGCGTTGACTTCAAAATTTGCATGTTTTGTTTTGTCTCACGCTCGCCTGCGAGCAACTACATGTAGATAGGTAAGTCGCTGTTTGTTCGTTTCTCTTTTTTTTTTTTGCACGGAACGAGGTAGTTTTTCGCAAATTAGGTGACATCCTTTGACGCTCTCGTTTTCTGTTGCATCCGTACATCAGTTGTTGTTGATCTTTTTTTTCACTTTTGACGTTGTTATTTGAGGAATTTACGCACTTGCCTTAAAGCTGGCATCGTCGGAATGACTAACACTCCGACTGGACGGATGACTCAGAGCGGATTATCTCCTCAAAAATGAAAAGTTAATGCCTTATCCTTGACGGGTCGAATAGACCAGGCAAAGGAAAGTCCTGCAAAAGCATTTTCTGTTAGATAGAGCAAACTGCGAGTTTGTTTTTCACCTCAATATTTTTTTTCGCAATGGCGGCGTTCAAAAATTGTCGCCGTGAGCTCATGTGTCAAAGTTGTGTATTAAACAACTTTGACGGTCAAACTTGTGTAATACACAACTTTGACGGTCAAACTTGTGTATTACACAACTTTGACCGCCAAAAGTGACGGTCAAAGTTGTGTAATACACAAGTTTGACCGTCAAAGTTGTGTATTACACAAGTTTGACCGTCAAAGTTGTTTAATACACAACTTTGACGGTCAAACTTGTGTAATAAACGAAAAATTTAGAGTCCGGAAACAATCTGACAGTCCGGAAACAATCTGACAGGTGTTTTAGCTTTTATGAATGTTTAGGATAGTTTTTACTCTCTGTATTGGTAAAACAATGACCTGTGATTCCAGATTCCAGGTTTTAGGGTTGCCCCCAAATCATCATTAGTGGCCAGATATTAATTTAAGTAATTAACATCAAAAATATATATTTGGCAAATTTTCAGGGTATAATTCTTGTCTACAGCTTATTTTAGAAATTACCCAGAATCCTTAGATTGTTAGGCATGGCATCTGACTACACATGTATTTGGTTTGCTTAGCATGACTATGATCGCTAAAATACAGCAAACTTACCGGTAACTTACACAACTATTTCTAAATCATGTTTACTACAAAGAGGCAATTATTTATTTATTTCATTCAAAGGCACTTAAGAAATATTTTTTCTTTTCTTCTGTAATTCCCCACAAAGGTGTCGCACAGTGCCAGCAAGCACAAAAGCGGTTTTATTCTTGTCTAGTTTATAAGTCATGTCAGTGATGTTCTCTATAACAAAAGAGAAGTCTTTTAAGCCCTGAAGATCTTTTATTCCCTCCACCTTTTCATCGTTTCAGCATTTGAAATGCTTTTCTTCTCTGTCAGTATTCTTCTCTGAAGTCCTGATGCACTATGGTGTCACACAATCGTGACGTCCACTCTGTGTTTTACCTCTGATATTTTCCCGCTTTTTACCCCTGATTTGTTACGTGTATATACGGAAGCCTGTAGGGGACATGCGAGATAATCCCGGGTGGAGAAAAAAAACTGTAAATGCAAGATAAAAAACCAGAAAATGCGAGATAAAAAATGCGAGATAAAAAAAAACTAGAAATCCAAGATAGAAAATGCGAGATAAAAAACTAGAAAATGCAAGATAAAAAAACTAGAAATGCGAGATAGAAAATGCGAGATAGAAAAGGCGAGATAAAAAACTGGAAAATGGGAGATAAAAAATTAGAAATGCAAGATAAAAACTGGAAAATGCGAGATAAAAAACTAGAAAATGCGAGATAGAAAATGCGACACAACAAACTAGTAAAATGCGAGATAAACAAATTTAAAGGTTTTCTTTAAATTTAGAGCCTGGGAATCGAGGAGTGGGGAACGGGGAATTCCTACAATAGAAATTTTGAAAACGAGGAATGTCGAATTGCGAATAAAGGCGCCCAGTGGAAATTTTATTAAAGGTGTGACAATTATCTTCAGTACAACGTTTTAATAGCAGCTTACATGTGCAATAAACAGATCATGAGCAGCAAACCTTCCAAATGCGCACTTCTTGACCTAAGACATAAAATTCATGCCTTAACCCACTGTCGCTTTTAAAACTGTGCAATACAGCAGGTAAGCAAGATGGGGAAATAACTTTGCAGTCGGCTTGCCTCACCTGTCAACTTTTCCCCGGCCTATTTGCTGCCTTAGAGCCTGCTTTAGGGTAGTAACAGTGAAAACCTTAAAGATAAAATTTAATTTGTCGTCGTAAAACACTTGTCTTTTAGGTTAAAACAAATTCAGTGGAAACTGACATTTTACTGATTTGTGATGTGATCGCAATTATTTATTTTTTGCGGCAGCGTTCTCTGTTTTGCGATGGTGATCACGATCCATAGGCAGTTTGATAGGTAGAGAAGATTGCATACAAATGCCTTCACAGGAAAACGAAAACCCTTATTGTTTGTTAAACCCCTAGTCTCGCCTGGTGCAAAAGTGTTTACTTTTTTCAAATTCTTATCTGACAGTTTTGCGATTATGAAATTATATGGCAATTTGTAACATAACGATAATTATGTTCGACATTAGGGGAACGAAATTTCTAATCTTGGGCATCCCGTATATTGTTTTTTTCATTTTTGTCAGCGCCATCTTGAATTCTGTCGTACGTGTATTGATACATCATATGCGGACTATACGGAGTCCATTCGCTCAACTTTCTTTAAATACATGTTTCATCTTCATGGCATCTCGGTTCGTCTATTTAGTTTGCCCAACGAACAAACCTCATAATAAATGATTACTCCCACATTTACCGTAAACGCTTTAATAAGCCTTCCCCACCCACTTCCCCTTCTCCTTCTCGGGCACTCGTAGCGAGGGAGCTTTGTAAAAACTCGAGAGTCAAAATACCAGTATTCTAGTTTATATCACCAAGCTTTAATAAATCTAGGATAGAGTATACAGCAGATATCAATGTCCTGAAATAGTCTTGAAATCACAACTTGGCCAGAAAGCGCAAAAAGTAGCGCATATGAAGTTTGAAGTTAGCACTGTAAAGCTGAAGAGTATATAAGCTTTTAAAACCATATTTTGCCGCGTATATTTATTGCACAAAATTCAAGGGGAGTGAAGGGGGGCTTATTACAGACGTCTAAACAAGACTGAGGCTATCGGAGGTCTTATAAGAGAGGGGCCTTATTAGAGCCTTTACGGCGTAAGTATAATTCGATGGTCTCCTATCCCGATACCAACCCGCCCGACCGGTACATGTAAGAACTTCAGTGAACGTTTATTGTGTGTGCATCTCGAAGTTTTTTTTTAAATGTGGAGAAGAGCGCCAAATCAAGCTGTTCGTTAGTATTAACCACTGTCATAACAAGCTGAATTTGGTGATTAGAAAGTCTTTCTCATGTATATTACTGTACTTTATTCACACGAAAAGTAGAGCTAATAACTCCAGCAATTTGCGCTTTAACTTGCCGTGAATAAAGAAGTGAACTCGAAAATGATCAACATGTCATCCTCGATACCTGTGTTACTCGATTCCTTTTATTTTCTTCAATGTTTCTGGGTTTAGTATTTTACTAGTAACCCGACATCTCCTCTCAGGGGGCTATTACACATAACGTATTGCACTTACTTATGATTAAGAGTCTAGCCAAGGGCACAGTATTTCAATCCTGTGACATGAGTCATAGTTTTCGGCACTTATTGAAACCATCTCGAGAAGTACACTGATGCTAGTATCCTCAAAAGCGACTCTCCAACGCACTTCAATGATCCGAGATTACTTCTACATGTACTTAAATAAACATCGACAGGAAATCCTCTAAGAAGTCATGGGGCTTATAGGATGACTAGATCTAGCAAGCAATAATTTACTTCTCTAAGAACTGTGCGTGTTACAGGTTGAGTTAAAGTCTTAGAATTTTGGGAATTAAACATTCGGAGATCATACCAAGTATTTCTTAAAAGCCTATTGCATTGTGGAGAGCTTAGATCCTTAGAGGCAAAGAATGCCACAGTTTTGGACCATGGGATAATATCTGTAAATTCCAGCTCCTGTTGTCAACTTACTTTCAAATGACCGCAGCATCAATTTACATTACTGTGATAGTTATACATAAGAGATCCAACTTAAGGTTATAAATGTAAAGAACGTTTACACGTAAAAGAGTAGTTTGCTATCTAGAAGACTTGAAATCAGTCTTGAACTGATATTGACATAAACGTTCGCTTTTTTACAAGATATCTGTTATGTAGGTAAGCTATAATCGTAGAAGATCACACAATACTAACATACGAGGTGTGGTTAGATTAGCCCATGATAAAATCTTGAAGAATTATTATCATCCTAGCATCCAGAACTATGGATGAAAGAAACTCATCTTCATGGCATCTCGGTTCGTCTATTTAGTTTGCCCAACGAACAAACCTCATAATAAATGATTACTCCCACATTTAGCGTAAACGCTTTAATAAGCCTTCCCCACCCACTTCCCCTTCTCCTTCTCGGGCACTCGTAGCGAGGGGGCTTTGTAAAAACTCGAGAGTCAAAATACCAGTATTCTAGTTTATATCACCAAGCTTTAATAAATCTAGGATAGAGTATACAGCAGTTATCAATGTCCTGAAATAGTCTTGAAATCACAACTTGGCCAGAAAGCGCAAAAAGTAGCGCATATGAAGTTTGAAGTTAGCACTGTAAAGCTGAAGAGTATATAAGCTTTTAAAACCATATTTTGCCGCATATATTTATTGCACAAAATTCAAGGGGAGTGAAGGGGGGCTTATTAGAGACGTCTAAACAAGACTGAGGCTATCGGAGGTCTTATAAGAGAGGGGCCTTATTAGAGCCTTTACAGCGTATTAGTATAATTCGATGGTCTCCTATCCCGATACCAACTCGCCCGACCGGTACATGTAAGAACTTCAGTGAACGTTTATTGTGTGTGCATCTCGAAGTTTTTTTTTAAATGTGGAGAAGAGCGCCAAATCAAGCTGTTAGTTAGTATTAACCACTGTCATAACAAGCTGAATTTGGTGATTAGGAAGTCTTTCTCATGTATATTACTGTACTTTATTCACACGAAAAGTAGAGCTAATAACTCCAGCAATTTGCACTTTAACTTGCCGTGAATAAAGAAGTGAACTCGAAAATGATCAACATGTCATCCTCGATACCTGTGTTACTCGATTCCTTTTATTTTCTTCAATGTTTCTGGGTTTAGTAATTTACTAGTAACCCGACATCTCCTCTCAGGGGGCTATTACACGTAACGTATTGCACTTACTTATAATTAAGAGTCTAGCCAAGGGCACAGTATTTCAATCCTGTGACATGAGTCATAGTTTTCGGCACTTATTGAAACCATCTCGAGAAGTACACTGATGCTAGTATCCTCAAAAGCGACTCTCCAACGCACTTCAATGATCCGAGATTACTTCTACATGTACTTAAATAAACATCGACAGGAAATCCTCTAAGAAGTCATGGGGCTTATAGGATGACTAGATCTAGCAAGCAATAATTTACTTCTCTAAGAACTGTGCGTGTTACAGGTTGAGTTAAAGTCTTAGAATTTTGGGAATTAAACATTCGGAGATCATACCAAGTATTTCTTAAAAGCCTATTGCATCGTGGAGAGCTTAGATCCTTAGAGGCAAAGAATGCCACAGTTTTGGACCATGGGATAATATCTGTAAATTCCAGCTCCTGTTGTCAACTTACTTTCAAATGACCGCAGCATCAATTTACATTACTGTGATAGTTATACATAAGAGATCCAACTTAAGGTTATAAATGTAAAGAACGTTTACACGAAAAAGAGTAGTTTGCTATCTAGAAGACTTGAAATCAGTCTTGAACTGATATTGACATAAACGTTCGCTTTTTTACAAGATATCTGTTATGTAGGTAAGCTATAATCGTAGAAGATCACACAATACTAACATACGAGGTGTGGTTAGATTAGCCCATGATAAAATCTTGAAGAATTATTATCATCCTAGCATCCAGAACTATGGATGAAAGAAACTCAAGAATGTAAAAAGTTTTAACACTGCTTTTAAAAAGAAAGAATTGGTCTAATCTCAAAATGTTTCCTGAAATTCTTTAATGAGCCTGTTACGCTTCTTAGGGAAATTAGCGTTAGTCCTTATAATTTAATCAGTCATTGGTATCCTCATCCGTTGAGGATTCCCTATGGTTACCTAATTATCGTTCTGTCACAAAGTGTTATACATAAACTCCTACATGTGAAGAGAAACAAGACACTTTTCCTTTTCACCTATATTCTAGGCTGAGTTTACCGGCCGGCTTCATCAGGGTGAATGGCTGTTACATGTGTATCGCACCAATAATTGCCGCTGCAGGGTTTTGGCCTCTGAGGGAAACCTAGAAAGCCCCCACGTAAAAAGAGTAATAATTTGTAAATTGCTAGATATTGCACAGGGAAAAGCAATCTCCATTTGCTCTACCGAGCACGCAAGCTCGTATCAGTATTGCTTAACAGGGAGCACGAGGTGGTATCGGTATTGTTCACTGAGTTCACGAGGTGTTCTGGGTAACTTGAGTCACAAGGCAGAAACTCACAGGGAGCAAGGATATTGACAGTTCAGCATAGTGATTGAAGGTGAATAATTTTCGAATATTTACAGCAATTCCTTTTACTTTGAAAATCAAAGATTACAGTATCTGATAAAAAATCCTTTTGCCTGGATCAGAAATCGATTTTTCAGGCACAGATCATAAACAGGGGCGACGATTTGTCAGACACAAATGAAATTAGAAACAGGGGCGACAAACTCGGCCACAAACTGCAAACTCAGAAAACAAAAGCATAGTCTCAGTATCAACATTTTCAAACAATCTTTGACAATTTTTACAACAGTTATTTATATATAATCAGCGGTCCGAATAATTATAATAAGAGCGTTTTGTTTTCATTTTATGGTATTGCAAGGTACCGTGGAAAGAACTAAATGGATCAAAAAGGTGATGACAAACGATGACCACGAAGTGTTGCCTTCTAGTCATTGAATGTTCCTGTTCCTGTTTTACTATCATATTTTCAAGGCATTTTCCAAAATTATGTAAATTTCTTTTCAATTGATAGTGTATCAAGTAAACATTGATAGAAATAAATAAATAAATGCTGTTTGTTATTGCTCATTCCTTCCTTGCATCTTTCACTTTCATTTACCAACCTAATTACATGTAAAATAATATGAAGATATCACAATGTGCAGCACACACCTCAACTGCCATCTGCATTATCTTAGGCGGAAGCAGATGTAGTGAAAACTATTACTACATGTACGTACAAATTTACAATTCAACGACAAATTTATCTTTAAGGTTTTCACTGTTAATTACTACCCTAAAGCAGGCTCTAAGGAAGCAAATAGGCTGGGGAAAAGTCGACAGGTGAGACAAGCCAACTGTATTTCCCCATCTTGCTTATCGGCTGCACTATTGCACAGTTTTAAAAGCGACAGTGGGTTAAAGCGTGAATTTTAATGTCTTACAGTGTATGTCAAGAAGTACGCATTTGGAAGGTTTGCTGCTCATGATCTGTTTATTGCACATGTAAGCATACATGTAAGCGCAAACTTTATACTAAAATTTCCACTGGGCTCCTTTATTCTCAATTCGACATTCCACGTTTTCAAAATTTCTATTGTAGGTATTCCCCGTTCCCCACTCCTCGATTCCCAGGTTCTAAATGTAAAGACAACCTTTAAATTTGTTTATCTCACATTTTTCTAGTTTGTTATGTCGCATTTTCTCTCTCGCATTTTCTAGTTTTACATCTCGCATTTTCCAGTTTTTATCTCGCATTTCTAGTTTTTCATCACGCATTTTCTATCTCGCATTTTCCAGTTTTTATCTCGCATTTTCTATCTCGCATTTTCTAGTTTTTTATCTCATATTTCTAGTTTTTTATCTTGCATTTTCCAGTTTTTTATCTCGCATTTTCTATCTCGCATTTTCTATCTCCCCTTTTCTTTCTCGCATTTCTATTTTTTTATCTCGCATTTTCTATCTCGCTTTTTCTAGTTTTTTATCTCACATTTTCTATCTCGCATTTCTAGTTTTTTATCTCGCATTTTCCAGTTTTTTATCTCCCATTTTCTATCTCACATTTCTAGTTTTTTTATGTCACATTTATAGTTTTTTTATCTCGCATTTTCCAGTTTTTTACCTCGCATTTTCTATCGTGCATTTTCTAGTTTTTCATGTCGCATTTCTAGTTTTTTTTTGGAAAACAGTTCCATACTGGGTGTGTTTTAGCCAAGGCGAGGACTTCAAGCTAACCACAGATCTGTCCCAAAAAGTGCACTATTCCCACAACCAGGCAATCAAAAATGGCGTAAATGAAGCAATACTGCTTATGTGAATAAAAGAAACTTTACTTTCAAAATAAAATTTTGTCTTTGAAGTAACCAAGACTTAATTTCTGTATGAAGGTGATTTGAATTTTTAACGCCCAAACAGTAAAAATACCCCATTTAAGAGCCTGCTGACGCGTAAACAAGCACGGTGACCCCATTTTTTATTGCATTTTTTTAATGTTCATATCATGAATGTTAATTATGCCAAGTTTCCAAAAAAGTTTGATCGTAGAACAATTTCAAGGGAATTACCTTTAATATTTCTGCTCTGTTGAATTTTCTTAAATAGATTGCGTTGAGGGTGAAATTTTACTTTTTTAACTATTTCATGCAAATTAGCTGTTGCGCGTTACACGCTGATTTTGTAACTATTTTCTTGCATCTTCAAGATTATTTTGTTCTTAAATAATGTCCTTCCAAATGATATTTTTTGAACATATCACTTAACAAAAATCCTTGTTGAAGTAAGGCAGAAAATTTGAACGAAATCTGTCATTAGCGTGCAAAGATATTGTAAAGTATATTTGAGCAACCACTAATGTACCTGTGTATCATGCTACAAGTCTTGGGTATACATGTAGCATCATTTTACTCTTTGACCTCAGAGTGGTTTATATATGTATTAAGAAGACATCATTCAACAGACTTTCCACTACCCTATCTTAATACAATAGTTTAAATTTAAAGGCTTTCTTGCAGGTATGTTCCTACATGTACAGTAGATTCCAAAATGCATAATTACCTGCTAGAGTATAGTCCATATCAAAGCCGAAGAACTTGATCTTGTCCAAACTGAGGCTTCTATTGACAAATACTCTTCAAAAGATGAAACAAGATCAGGCAAGCAGTACTGTAAGTTGGCAAGCATTCAATACAAAAATGCATCTTGCATTGGCTAAAAGATAAAAACAAGATACCAAAGACAAAGACATTGATTTAAACAAACTTGACTGATGTGCAATTAACCTTTTAGAAGTGTCTCTTTTAAATGCCTTGAAGCCATCAGGTGTGTAATCTTTGCCAGGACTTGAACCATATGAATGAGAGCAATATGCCATCTTTAAACTCAGCGAGTCACCTGTCTACAACATGCAAGCCAAAGTGTTTCAAATTAACAATTTTATTTTAATAACATGTACTTAGTCTCTAATTTGATTGAATGAACTTAATGCAGAATAAAGTTAAAACAATGAGGTGTATAATAATGATAACAAGAGGCTACAGATAGCCTACACTTTGTTCAAAGGATTTTAAAGTTTGCAGTGTTTCAGTGCTTTTCTTATATTACAGTACATACATGTATCTTGGTCAATATCCAGTTTTAATTCCATAGTTCGAAGTCAGCAACCCAATGATAGAGTTAAGTGTTAGATCGTAAAATAGTTGTTTATGGCATTGATTCTGGACAAGCAAAACCAGTAAACAGATGCTTTACAAGTCTTTTTCTTAAGAATACCACGAGAATATTCAAATTTGGTTTTATCAAGCGAGCTGATAAAGGGCAAATTACCACCGTAAAAGATTTGGAAAGCTGACATTTCGAGCGTAAGATCTTGCTCAGAGCAGCTAGAAATTTGTCTATGGGAGAATATTAGCCCGGTGAGATGTGTTACCGAGTCATACTGTGTCCAATT
>NC_090885.1:45611203-45613703 GCF_036669925.1 Montipora capricornis
GCTGTTCTTTGGTGTGCTAAGATTAGAGTGTCGTAGAGTTTACTCTTTGGGATAACAGTTTTTCTGTCAGGTGTTTGCAGTTTTCGGAGCAACTACAGAATACCCCACCACAGCTAACCACTATTGTTTCCCCTATGCGGCACCTTTTGAAGATGAGACTTAATACAATAGAGGGTTTCGACAAAACACTGACCCCCGGTCAACTGACCCCCTTACTGACCCCCCTACTAACCCACTATAAAATCAATGGGAAAATGAATACTGCTTACTTAAGCCTCAACACCCTTTTTAAACAGCATTGTTCAATAGTATTTAAGTCTAAGCACCCATTTTAAAAAGGTTGGGCTTTAGAAATTATGTCTGCGTTGAAGCCAATATTCCTTGATTCCCTTCTGTTTTCTTCAATCTTTCTGGGTTTAGTATTAATTTTATTTTTGCTACTAACTAGTACTCAGGGCTTGAAATTGCGACTCACTGGTCGCCAATGCCACCAAAAACTGAGTGCTGGCGACAGGATTTTCAGAACTGGTCGCCAGCTGGCGAATCACGTTTTGTCTAATAACCCACGATAAACAGTATAGATAGCTTTTGTATTTGAATCTTTATATGATGAAATCGTTCGGAACTGGTAGCTAGAACACGACTCAACTTTCTTTCCCCACTAAAATAATGTATAAAGACTACAAGAGAATCGGTTCTCACATTGTTAATAAATAGCACAAAATGTAGTTCGATACTTGAGTCACTGCTTTTAGTAGGCGTCATTTTGTTTCAGCGGCTTCATAGAGTTTTAGGGCCGCGCATAAGCTGGGCACTAGTATGGCGCGTAAAGCCTAAATTACACGTGTTTTTCTGATTTTTGTGACGTCAGAACTGTAAAATTAACTGCTAATTTTCTCACGTTCCCTTCAATAATTTTTTTTGAAAATTGGCTCAGTTCTAACCACATACACTTCCTATCAAACACTCAAACTTTTTTCAAATCTGTCAGAGCTATTAAATCGAATATATTTAGAAAAATGACAAATTACAGAACATTGGCAAAACCAGTCTGAACGACCTTGATTTTTTACCACTTCAAAATGTCAAGCAATATCATTTGCATAGTGTGACAAAGAAGAAAAAAAAATTCACCGAAGAAAAGTATAAATATTAAGAAATTTAGGTCAAAAATAAGAATATACAGTATTCTGCCTGTCATTAGATGTGATATTGCCATGGCCATAATCCAAAAATTGACACCCAGAAAATACACTGTAAGCCTTATTACATGTATATTGGTATCCATACTGGGAAGTCTCTAACAAGGTTTCCTTTTGTAACTCATGCACTGAAGTAAGGGTATTCGCAAATACTCTAGGGAGCCAGCTTAAACACCGTATGCTTCTTGCCGGTTAGTTACGTGAATTTGTGCGCCCGGAAGACGAAGATTCAGCAAGAAGGTTAATTGAAAATTTAAATCCATCATCAGTTGTGAGTGTTGAAAACGTAGATTTAGCCAAATTACCGAAGGACCTCCTCGAAACTAGCTTGATATTGATAATAACATTGATTATGAACCTGGACCTTCAAAAAGCAACCTGTACCCTTAACGTAAGGTGGGTTGAAGAACTTGTCCCCTCTGTTAGAAAGTGAACACCTGCAAAATTGACTGCACAAGGTGATTAATAAATGGAGATAAATATCGGTAGAAAAGTACGTTAAGAAACCAAGTTCCTCTAGAGGCTACTGAAATCGTATACGAGCTGCTCCTTTTACTTTATCCTGGTCGGAGACTGATATTAAAGTGTTGCGTAGGAGAATAAAGAACTACGTTTTGAAGAGATGAAAAGCAAGGATAAAGGACCCATGTTTGCCTTGCTATGGAAAACACAGACTGTGCTTCGCTCCATTTTAAATAACCTTGAAGTACACCATCACCAAACTATTAAAAGACAAAGCCGAAAACAACAGTGGCTTACAGTACCGCTCAGAATTAACCTAACAGGGAACGCTGAACAGAACGCGTTACATATTCGTTCAATTTCCGTTCTCTTATCCGTTCTATATCCGTTCTATATCCATTCCGAATCCGTTCCAGCTCTGTTCTCTTGTGGTTCCATTGGACGCGTTCCATGTAACACATTTAAAAGAAAAAGAACGCGTTCACAAAAACCGGTAACATTCACTGCGAGATGAAGATAGGATTGTAACTTCAAGTCCAGCAGTTAGTCTTTTCCTAAAACAAGGTTTTTGCCCTAGAGATATTAAAAAAAACAGTTAAATTATTGCAGTGATCAATAAGATTTCTTTTTCAATTGTGCAAAAATATAATATTTTGATTGTATACAAAAAGTGAGCAAAACAAGGACAAAAGATGACTTACGTATAAATTTGGCCTTGCGCACGGTATTGGTTGTCAAACGCTTACCGACAAATTATTATACCCGAAGTTTATCTGTTATTTCTTTGTTACAAAGTATTTATCTGGAATAATACCGAAAACAAAAGCTTGTCTATT
>NC_090885.1:45618703-45621203 GCF_036669925.1 Montipora capricornis
CGCGGCAATGACGCGGTAAAGGGGTCAATACTTCCAGGCGCTACTGTACGTGTAAATTTCTTGATATAATTTCTGCTGATCTTTATAACAACTGCATTGAACAGATCTCGAGCAATTTTTAGAAATCTTGTTTGCTGGAAAAACAAAAACGATGAACGCTTTTATGAAAGTGACTTTATTATAATCGAATGTGCCAAACATTGCAGACTGTAAATATGGCAAATACACATACTAATCATTGATGCGATCGACCCGCAAGAATATGCAGATTTCTTTGATAGCATCTGCTTCAAATAAAAGCTTACCGCGTCCTCTCTTAACCGTGGCGTAAATGAACCGGAAAAAATCTAGGTGAAACCTCAGCTTTCCGTTACCATAGACAAGGTTTTACCTCGGTCAAACTGGAGATTGAATCTGCAGTTTCACCTAGTCAGAACCGCAACAAATGCACAAATAGTTTCGAGCGGCACTGTAGCTGGAGCTTCCCAATAAATACATCTGGCATGGGCTAACAAGGTTGCCGTGAGCCCTAATCCTTCAGCTTCTTTTATCTTGTTACTGATAATTTCAAAGGTGTGAATACTAATGCAGAACACATTTCACCGTTTAGAAAAAGCTTCAGGAAATATGAACCTCTTCCCAAATCCCTTGGAAAGTACTGCCAAAATATCATCTCTATTTATTCATGGTTTTAAGTGTTTCTGCTCTTATTTAACAAAACCAGAAAACCCGAGCAACAGATTGTCAGCTCTTTCCACTCTATTTTGTTTTCACTCTTTTCTGAAAGGGAGCAGTAAATTTTGACTGACAGGCAGATTTTTTCTGACACTTTATTAGCCAATCAGGAATGATAGTTTCCATGGGCGAATGGAGGTTTTGAAAATGTTGAGGGGTTGATTGCAAGACATTTCTCACTCCTTCTCCTCAGTCCCTCGCCCCTCGCATTCTTGTTTGATCTTGGTCCACATTTTTGCACGGCCATGTTTAAAATGATCACTCGAAAGTCAACCCCAGTGGAAAGAAGCATCTAAAATTTGACTTGATACTGTAGCTCACTTGATGCAGGCTTGCTGGCAACTGCATGTTAAGTTGCTTATAAACCTACATGTAACTGCACTGATCTGTTTATCTTTCATTTCATGCCCATTCCCCTCATCAAAATACATGAATTTCATATAAATAAATACCATTTCATTTGCCTCTTCAAGATATAGCTGTAATTGACCAGTCCCCAGCTGGCATGATACAGAATTGCACAATCATAGGTTTGAATGCCATTCAGGCCAGGATGTTTTCAAGCTTCATTGTAATGCTGGCAACTCTTTTAATTGCTTATCTGACTGCAATGATCTTTGTAACTTCCACTTCATGAGCATTCCACTCTTCACATAATTACTATACGATTAATTTTAATATAATTATTTTAAAAATCATTCCATACTCTTCTTACAGGATATAACTTGACCTCGTAATTTGACAAGACCCCGGCTGGGTTAATAGTTCAGTTGGACTGGAGCAGTGTAGTGCAAATCCAATGGTCATGGGTTTAAATCCTGTTTTCAGCCTTGCTGGCAACTGCTTAAAAAGTTGCTTATCTATAGTAACTGGAAGATCTTTGTAACTTGTGCAATAGAAAAAGTTTCAGAATGGGACATAGAGTCATCCATATTACCCAGTGGTACAACAACAATCTTTTACAAGGGAATTTTTCAAAGTATCAGGTAATGTGTCTGGGCCCGAGGGATTACATGTATCACAAGGATTTACACATCATTATTAATTTTAATGACACTGTAATTGATCAGAAATCAGAAATAACACTCTTAGGGGTTACCTTAGACTATCAACTATCACTTTCGAGTCATGTACGCAATGTTTGTAGAAAAGTATCCTGTCAAACCGGTGTTCTTTTGAGATTACGTAACCTTATTCCGACATCTGCTAAATTACACATTGTTAAATTTGCTACATGTATACTACCTGTCATCTGGTCAAAACTTGACAAATTTATTCGATCACCTGAATCATTGGACATTTTTAAATACCGCATCAATCCGGTTAATTTCAAAACTCTGTTGGATGATACTTGTAAAGACTGCCTTTTATGTAATAACTAATAAGTGTCTGTTATGTATATTTCTTAACACTTACGCATGTAATTATATCTTACATTTTACTACTTACTAGTTAAACAATAGAGTGTTTCTGTCGAGGAACTATCAGCTGATAGTTGCCCCGCGGAAATTTGATGTTCTTAAAACAAATATTTGCCCGAGAAGCGAAGCTTCGAGGGCAAATATGCTAGTTTTAAGAACATCAAATTTCCAAGGGGCAGCTATCAGACCGATAGTTCCGAGACATACTAAATTTTCTTCTGCACGCCAGCTCAAAAATCATGTTGAATTATTTTCAACTTTATTAGACGAAAGCCATGTCAGCCAATGTAAAATTTGAAAAAGAAAACAAACAAAAACCCTCTTAATACAATTTCGATTGTTTA
>NC_090885.1:45626203-45633088 GCF_036669925.1 Montipora capricornis
TGTTTGCAGCACTTTTCAACTAAAAACAGCAAACACGTTTATCATGATCCAATTCTAAAAAAGTTAAAATTACAGTGGCATTGCAAAATTGTGCAAAACGTTCGCTTCAGCCTTTACAAAACACGTGTTATGAAAACTGCTATTTTGTAATGTTTGCAGCAGTTTTCCACTAAAAACCGCAAAAACGTTTATCATGACCAAATTCTAAAAAAGGAAAATTACAGTGCCATTGCAAAATTGTGCAAAACGTTCGTTTTAGCCTCTAAAAAACACGATTTAAAAAAACTGCTATTTTGCAGGGTTTGCAGCATTTTTCTAGTAAAAACGTTTATCATGACCCAATTCTGAAAACGGGAAAATTACAGTGCCATTGCAAAATTGTGCAGAACGTTCGTTGTAGCCTCTAAATAACACATTTTATGGAAACCGCTATTTTGCAGTGTTTGCAGCACTTTTCCACTAAAAACAGCAAAAACGTTTATCATGACCCAATTCTAAAAAAGTGAAAATTACAGTGGCATTGCAAAATTGTGCAAAACGTTCGTTTTAGCCTCTAAAAAACACGTTTTATCAAAACTGCTATTTTCCAGTTTTGGAGCATTTTTCTAGTAAAAACCTCAAAAACGTTTATCATGACCAAATTCTAAAAAATGGGAAATTACAGTGCCATTGCAAAATTGTGCAAAACGTTCGTTTTAGCCTATAAAAAACACGATTTGAAAAAACTGCTATTTTGCAGGGTTTGCAGCATTTTTCGAGTAAAAACGTTTATCATGACCAAATTCTAAAAACGGGAAAATTACAGTGCCATTGCAAAATTGTCCAGAACGTTCGTTGTAGCCTCTAAATAACACATTTTATGGAAACCCCTATTTTGCAGTGTTTGCAGCACTTTTCAACTAAAAACAGCAAACACGTTTATCATGATCCAATTCTAAAAAAGAAAATTACAGTGGCATTGCAAAATTGTGCAAAACGTTCGTTTTGGCCTTTAAAAAACACGTGTTATGAAAACTGCTATTTTGTAATGTTTGCAGCAGTTTTCCACTAAAAACCGCAAAAACGTTTATCATGACCAAATTCTAAAAAAGGAAAATTACAGTGCCATTGCAAAATTGTGCAAAACGTTCGTTTTAGCCTCTAAAAAACACGATTTAAAAAAACTGCTATTTTGCAGGGTTTGCAGCATTTTTCTAGTAAAAACGTTTATCATGACCCAATTCTGAAAACGGGAAAATTACAGTGCCATTGCAAAATTGTGCAGAACGTTCGTTGTAGCCTCTAAATAACACATTTTATGGAAACCGCTATTTTGCAGTGTTTGCAGCACTTTTCCACTAAAAACAGCAAAAACGTTTATCATGACCCAATTCTAAAAAAGTGAAAATTACAGTGGCATTGCAAAATTGTGCAAAACGTTCGTTTTAGCCTCTAAAAAACACGTTTTATCAAAACTGCTATTTTCCAGTTTTGGAGCATTTTTCTAGTAAAAACCTCAAAAACGTTTATCATGACCAAATTCTAAAAAATGGGAAATTACAGTGCCATTGCAAAATTGTGCAAAACGTTCGTTTTAGCCTCTAAATAACACGTTTTATGAAAACTGCTATTTTGCAGTGTTTCCAGCAGTTTTCCACTAAAAACAGCAAAAACGTTTATCATGACCGAATGCTAAAACAGGAAAATTACAGTGCCATTGCAAAATTATGCAACACGTTCGTTTTAGCCCTTAAAATAACACGTTTTATGATAACTGCTATTTTGCAGGGTTTGCAGCATTTTTCTAGTAAAAACAGCAAAACCGTTTATCATGACAAAATTCTAAAAAAGGGAAAATTACAGTGTCATTGCAAAATTGTGCAAAACCTTCGTTTTAGCCTCTAAATCACACGTTTTACGAAAACTGCAATTTTGCAGTGTTTGCAGCAGTTTTCCACTAAAAACAGCAAAAACATTTATCATGACCAAATTCTAAAAAAGGGAAAATTACAGTGCAATTGCAAAAATGTACAAAACGTTCGTTTTAGCCTCTAAAAAACACGTTTTATGAAAACTGCTATTTTGCAGTGTTTGCAGCAGTTTTCCAATAAAAGCAGCAAAAACGTTTATCATGACCAAAATTCTAAAAAAATAAAACTTAAAATGCCATTGCAAAATTGTGGAAAACGTTCCTTTTAGCCTCCAAAAAAACACGTTTTATGAAAAGTCCTATTTTGCAACTTTGCAGCAGTTTTCCACTAAAAACAGCAAAGACGTTTATCATGACCAAATTCGACAACAGGGAAAATTACAGTGCCATTGCAAAATTGTGCAAAACGTTCGTTTTAGCCTCTAAATAACACGTTTTATGAAAACTACTGTTTTGCAGTGTTTGCAGAAGTTTTCTAATAAAAACAGCAAAAACGTTTATCATGACCAAATTTTAAAAAAGGGAAAATTACAGTGCCATTGCAAAATTGTGCAAAACGTTCGTTTTAGCCTCTAAAAAACACGATTAAAAAAACTGCTATTTTGCAGGGTTTGCAGCATTTTTCTAGTAAAAACGTTTATCATGACCAAATTCTGAAAACGGGAAAATTACAGTGCCATTGCAAGATTGTGCAGAACGTTCGTTGTAGCCTCTAAAAAACACGATTTAAAAAAACTGCTATTTTGCAGGGTTTGCAGCACTTTTCCACTAAAAACAGCAAAAACGTTTATCATGACCCAATTCTAAAAAAGTGAAAATTACAGCGCCATTGCAAAATTGTGCAAAACGCTCGTTTTAGCCTCTAAAAAACACGTTTTATCAAAACTGCTATTTTCCAGTTTTGCAGCATTTTTCTAGTAAAAACGGCAAAAACGTTTATCATGACCAAATTCTAAAAAACGGGAAATTACAGTGCCATTGCAAAATTGTGCAAAACGTTCGTTTTAGCCTCTAAATAACACGTTTTATGAAAACTGCTATTTTGCAGTGTTTCCAGCAGTTTTCCACTAAAAACAGCAAAAACGTTTATCATGACCAAATGCTAAAACAGGAAAATTACAGTGCCATTGCAAAATTATGCAACACGTTCGTTTTAGCCTCAAAATAACACGTTTTATGATAACTGCTATTTTGCAGTGTTTGCAGCATTTTTCTAGTAAAAACAGCAAAACCGTTTATCATGACAAAATTCTAAAAAAGGGAAAATTACAGTGTCATTGCAAAATTGTGCAAAACCTTCGTTTTAGCCTCTAAATCACACGTTTTACGAAAACTGCTATTTTGCAGTGTTTGCAGCAGTTTTCCACTAAAAACAGCAAAAACGTTAATCATGACCAAATTCTAAAAAAGGGAAAATTACAGTGCAATTGCAAAAATGTACAAAACGTTCGTTTTAGCCTCTAAAAAACACGTTTTATGAAAACTGCTATTTTGCAGTGTTTGCAGCAGTTTTCCAATAAAAGCAGCAAAAACGTTTATCATGACCAAAATTCTAAAAAAATAAAACTTAAAATGCCATTGCAAAATTGTGGAAAACGTTCCTTTTAGCCTCCAAAAAAACACGTTTTATGAAAAGTCCTATTTTGCAACTTTGCAGCAGTTTTCCACTAAAAACAGCAAAGACGTTTATCATGACCAAATTCGAAAACAGGGAAAATTACAGTGCCATTGCAAAATTGTGGAAAACGTTCGTTTTAGCCTCTAAATAACACCTGTTACGAAAACTGCATTTTTGCAGTGTTTGCAGAAGTTTTCTACTAAAAACAGCAAAAACGTTTATCATAACCAAATTTTAAAAAAGGGAAAATTACAGTGCCATTGCAAAATTGTGCAAAACGTTCGTTTTAGCCTCTAAAAAACACGATTTAAAAAAACTGCTATTTTGCAGGGTTTGCAGCATTTTTCTAGTAAAAACGTTTATCATGACCCAATTCTGAAAACAGGAAAATTACAGTGCCATTGCAAAATTGTGCAGAAAGTTCGTTGTAGCCTCTAAATAACACATTTTATGGAAACCGCTATTTTGCAGTGTTTGCAGCACTTTTCCACTAAAAACAGCAAAAACGTTTATCATGACCCAATTCTAAAAAGTGAAAATTACAGTGGCATTGCAAAATTGTGCAAAACGTTCGTTTTAGCCTCTAAAAAACACGTTTTATCAAAACTGCTATTTTCCAGTTTTGGAGCATTTTTCTAGTAAAAACCTCAAAAACGTTTATCATGACCAAATTCTAAAAAATGGGAAATTACAGTGCCATTGCAAAATTGTGCAAAACGTTCCTTTTAGCCTCTAAATAACACGTTTTATGAAAACTGCTATTTTGCAGTGTTTCCAGCAGTTTTCCACTAAAAACAGCAAAAACGTTTATCATGACCGAATGCTAAAACAGGAAAATTACAGTGCCATTGCAAAATTATGCAACACGTTCGTTTTAGCCCTTAAAATAACACGTTTTATGATAACTGCTATTTTGCAGGGTTTGCAGCATTTTTCTAGTAAAAACAGCAAAACCGTTTATCATGACAAAATTCTAAAAAAGGGAAAATTACAGTGTCATTGCAAAATTGTGCAAAACCTTCGTTTTAGCCTCTAAATCACACGTTTTACGAAAACTGCAATTTTGCAGTGTTTGCAGCAGTTTTCCACTAAAAACAGCAAAAACATTTATCATGACCAAATTCTAAAAAAGGGAAAATTACAGTGCAATTGCAAAAATGTACAAAACGTTCGTTTTAGCCTCTAAAAAACACGTTTTATGAAAACTGCTATTTTGCAGTGTTTGCAGCAGTTTTCCAATAAAAGCAGCAAAAACGTTTATCATGACCAAAATTCTAAAAAAATAAAACTTAAAATGCCATTGCAAAATTGTGGAAAACGTTCCTTTTAGCCTCCAAAAAAACACGTTTTATGAAAAGTCCTATTTTGCAACTTTGCAGCAGTTTTCCACTAAAAACAGCAAACACGTTTATCATGAACTAATTCGACAACAGGGAAAATTACAATGCCATTGCAAAATTGTGGAAAACGTTCGTTTTAGCCTCTAAATAACACCTGTTACGAAAACTGCATTTTTGCAGTGTTTGCAGAAGTTTTCTACTAAAAACAGCAAAAACGTTTATCATAACCAAATTTTAAAAAAGGGAAAATTACAGTGCCATTGCAAAATTGTGCAAAACGTTCGTTTTAGCCTCTAAATAACACGTTTTATGAAAACAGCTACTTTGCAATGTTTGCAGCAGTTATCCACTAAAAACAGTAAAAACGTTTATCATGACGAAATTCTCAAAAAGGGAAAATTACAGTGCCATTGCAAAATTGTGCAAAACGTTCGTTTTGGCCTTTAAAAAACAACTGTTATGAAAACTGCTATTTTGCAGTGTTTGCAGCAGTTTTCCACTAAAAACAGCAAAAACGTTTATCATGACCAAATTCTAAAAAAGGAAAATTACAGTGCCATTGCAAAATTGTGCAAAACGTTCGTTTTAGCCTCTAAAAAACACGTTTTATAAAAACTGCTATTTTGCAGGGTTTGCAGCATTTTTCTAGTAAAAACGTTTATCATGACCAAATTCTAAAAAAGGGAAAACTACAGTGCCATTGCAAAATTGTGCAGAACGTTCGTTGTAGCCTCTAAATAACACGTTTTATCGCAACCTCTATTTTGCAGTGTTTGCAGCACTTTTCCACTAAAAACAGCAAAAACGTTTATCATGACCAAATTCTACAAAAGAGAAAATTACACTGCCATTGCAAAATTGTGCAAAACGTTCGTTTTAGCCTCCAAAAAAACACGTTTTATGATAACTGCTATTTTGCAGTGTTTGCAGCATTTTTCTAGTAAAAACAGCAAAACCATTTATCATGACCAAATTCTAAAAAAGGAAACTTACAGTGCCATTGCAAAATTGTGCAAAACGTGCGTTTTAGCCTCTAAATAACACGCTTTATGAAAACAGCTACTTTGCAATGTTTGCAGCAGTTTTCCAATAAAAACAGTAAAAACGTTTATCATGACGAAATTCTCAAAAAGGGAAAATTACAGTGCCATTGCAAAATTGTGCAAAACGTTCGTTTTGGCCTTTAAAAAACACGTGTTATGAAAACTGCTATTTTGCAGTGTTTGCAGCAGTTTTCCACTAAAAACAGCAAAAACGTTTATCATGACCAAATTCTGAAAAAGGGAAAATTACAGTGCCATTGCAAAATTGTGCAAAACGTTCGTTTTAGCCTCTAAATAACACGTTTTATGAAAACAGCTACTTTGCAATGTTTGCAGCAGTTTTCTAGTAAAAACAGCAAAAACGTTTATCATGACGAAATTCTCAAAAAGAAAATTACAGTGGCATTGCAAAATTGTGCAAAACGTTCGTTTTGGCCTTTAAAAAACACGTGTTATGAAAACTGCTATTTTGCAGTGTTTGCAGCAGTTTTCCACTAAAAACAGCAAAAACGTTTATCATGACGAAATTCTCAAAAAGAAAATTACAGTGGCATTGCAAAATTGTGCAAAACGTTCGTTTTGGCCTTTAAAAAACACGTGTTATGAAAACTGCTATTTTGCAGTGTTTGCAGCAGTTTTCCACTAAAAACAGCAAAAACGTTTATCATCACCATATTCTAAAAAAGGAAAATTACAGTGCCATTGCAAAATTGTGCAAAACGTTCGTTTTAGCTTCTAAAAAAATCCTGTTATGAAAACTGCTATTTTGCAGTGTTTGCAGCATTTTTCTAGTAAAAACAGTAAAACTATTTATCATGACCAAATTCTAAAAAAAGGAAAATTACAGTGCCATTGCAAAATTGTGCAAAACGTTCGTTTTAGCCTCTAAATAACACCTTTTATGAAAACAGCTACTTTGCAATGTTTGCAGCAGTTTTCCACTAAAAACAGTAAAAACGTTTATCATGACGAAAT
>NC_090885.1:45640688-45665688 GCF_036669925.1 Montipora capricornis
CGTTTTTGTGAAACATAGCTTTTCGCAGTCCTTTGAGCCCTTTTCTTGAAAAAATCGTAAAAACGTAATTACATCAAGATTATCATTTGGTCAAAAATTATCTAACAGTGCAAATTTTTGGAAAACGTACTTTTCAGCGTAAAAACGTACCTTTTTGGTGGAAAATGGATTTTGCAAATTTTTGGAAAACGTTTGTTTCAGCCTGAAAACGTATGTTTTTGTGAAAAATGGTTTTTGGCAGTGATTTGAGCAGCTTTGGAGAAAAAATCTTAAAAAGGTAATTACATCAAGATTATGATTTGGTCAAAAATTATCGAACACGGCAAGTTTGTGGAAGACGTTCGTTTCAGCCTGAAAACCTATGTTTTTGTGAAAAATGGTTTTTGGCAGTGATTTGAGCACTTTGGAGAAAAAATCGTAAAAAGGTAATTACATCAAGATTATGATTTGGTCAAAAATTATTTAACAGTGCAAATTTGTGGAAGACGTTCGTTTCAGCCTGAAAACGTATGTTTTTGTGAAAAATGATCTTTGACAGTGGTTTGAGCCGTTTTCTTTAACGAAAACGTAAAAAATTAATTACATCAAGATTATCATTTGGTCAAAAATTATCTAACAGTGCAAATTTGTGGAAAACTGTCGTTTGAGCCTGAAAAAGTACGTTTCTGTCAAAAATGGTTTTTGGCAGTGATTTGAGCAGTTTTGGAGAAAAAATCGTAAAAAGGTAATTACATCACGATTATCATTTGGTCAAATTTGTGGAAAAGGTTTGTTTCAGCCTAAAAAAGTACGTTTTTGCAAAGCATAGCTTTTCCCAGTCCTTTGAGCCCCTCTTTCTTTGAAAAAATCGTAAAAATGTAATTCCATCAAGATTATCATTTGGTCAGAAATTTTCTAACAGTGCAAATTTAAGAGAAACGCTCTTTTCAGGCTGAAAACGTACGTTTTTTTTAAAAAATAGTTCTTGGCAGTGATTTGAGCAGTTTTCGAGAAAAAATCGTAAAAAGGTAATTACATCAAGATTATCATTTGGTCAAAAATTATCTAACAGTGCAAATTTTTGGAAAACGTTCGTTTCAGCGTAAAAACGTACCTTTTTGGTGGAAAATGGATTTTGGTAGTGATTTGAGCAGTTTTGGAGAAAAAATCGTAAAAAGGTAATTACATCAAGATTATCAATTGTTAAAAAATTATCTAACAGTGCAAAGTGGTGGAAAACTTTCTTTTTCGCCTAAAAAGGTATGTTATTGTGAAAAATGGTATTTGACACTGGTTTGAGCCGTTTTCTTGAAAAAATCGTAAAAACGTAATTACATCACGATTATTATTTGGTCAAAAATTATCTAACAGTACTAATTTGTGGAAAACGTTTGTTTCAGCCTGAAAACGTCATTTTTGTAAAAAGTGGTTTTTGGCAGTGATTTGAGCAGTTTTAGGGTAAAGATCGTAAAGAGTTAATTACATCAAGATCATCATTTGGTCAAAAATTATCGAACAGTGCAAATTTGTGGAAAACGTACTTTTCAGCGTAAAAACCTACCTTTTTGGTGGAAAATGGATTTTGGCAGTGATCTGAGCAAATTTGGAGCCCTTTTTTTTGAAAAAATCGTGAAAATGTAATTCCATTAAGATTATCATTTGGTCAGAAATTTTCTAACAGTGCAAATTTAAGGGATACGCTCTTTTCAGCCTGAAAACGTATGTTTTTTTTTTAATAGTTTTTGGCAGTGGTTTGAGCCGTTTTCTTGAAAAAATCGTAAAAAGGTAATTACATCAAGATTATCATTTGGTGAAAATTATCTAACAGTGCAAATTTGTGGAAAACAGTCGTTTTAGCCTAAATACTACGTTTTTGTGAAATATGGTTTTTGGCAGTGATTTGAGCACTTTTGGACAAAAATTCGTAAAAAGGTAATTGCATCACGATCTATATATTGTCAAAAATTATCTAACAGTACAAATTTGTAGAAAACGTTCGCTTCAGCCTCAAAAACGTAGGGTTTTTGTGAAAAATGCTTTTTGGCAGTGATTTCAGCCGCTTTTTTGAAAAAATCTTAAAAAGGTAATTATATCAAGATTATCATTTGGTCAAAAATAATCTAACAGGGCATATTTGTGGAAAACGTTCGTTTCAGCCTAAAAAAGTACGTTTTTCTGGAAAATAGTTTTTGGCAGAGATTTGGGCAGTTTTCGAAAAAAAATCGTAAAAAGGTAATTACATCAAGATTATCATTTGGTCAAAAATGATCTAACAGGACATATTTGTGGAAAACGTTCGTTTTAGCCTGAAAACGTACGTTTTGGTGAAAAACGGTTTTTGCAGTGATTTGAGCCGTTTTTATGAAAAAATCGTAAAAAGGTAATTACATCAAGATTATCATTTCGTCAAAAATTATCTAACAGTGCAAATTTCTAGACAACGTTAGTTTCAGCCTGAAAACGTATCTTTTTGTGAAAAATGGTTTTTGGCAGTGATTTGACCAGTTTTCTTAAAAAAATCGTGAAAAGATAATTACATCAAGATTATCATTTGCTCAAAAATTATGTAACAGTTCCAATTTGTGGAAAACGTTTGTTTTAGCCTAAAATGGTACGTTTTTGTTAAAAAAGGTTTTTGGCAGTGATTTGAGCAGTTTTGGAGAAAAAATCGTAAAAAGGTAATTACATCAAGATTATCATTTACTCAAAAATTATCTAACAGTGCAAATGTGTAAAAAACCTTCGTTTCAGTATAAAAAAGTACGTTTTTGTAAAAAACAGTTTTTGGCAGTGATTTGAGGAGTTCTAGAGAAAAAATCGTGGAAAGGTAATTACATCAAGATTTTCATTTGGTCAAAAATTATCTAACAGGGCAAATTTGTGGAAAACGTTCCTTTCAGCCTGAAAAAGTACGTTTTTGTCAAAAATGGTTTTTGGCAGTGATTTGAGCAGTTTTGGAAAAAAAATCGTAAAAAGGTAATTACATCACAATTATCATTTGGTCAATAATTATCTAACAGTTCAAATTTGTGGAAAACATTCGTTTCAGCCTGAAAACGTACGTTTTTGTAAACAATGGTTCTTGGCAGTGATTTGAGCAGTTTTGGAGAAAAAATCGTAAAAAGGTAATTACCTGAAGATTATCATTTGGTCAAAAATTATCTAACAGTGCAAGTTTGTGGAAAACGCTCGTTTTAACGCGAAAAAATACGTTTTTGTGAAAGGTAATTACATTACGATTATGATTTGGTCAATAATTATCTAGCAGTTCAAATTTGTGGAAAACATTCGTTTCAGCCTGAAAACGTACGTTTTTGTAAAAAATGGTTTTTGGCAGTGATTTGAGCAGTTTTGCAGAAAAAATCGTAAAAAGGTAATTACATGAAGATTATCATTTGGTCAAAAGTTGTATCTAACAGTGCAAATTTGTGGCACATTTGTTTCAGCATGAAAACGTAGGTTTTTGTGAAAAATGGATTTTGGCAGTGATTTAATTAGTTTTGGAGAAAAAATCGTAAAAGGTAATTACATCAAGATTATCATTTGGTCAAAAATTATCTAACAATGCAAATTTTTGGAAAACGTTCGTTTCAGCGTAAAAACGTACCTTTTTGGTGGAAAATGGATTTTGGTAGTGATTTGAGCAGTTTTGGAGAAAAAATCGTAAAAAGGTAATTACATCAAGATTATCAATTGTTAAAAAATTATCTAACAGTGCAAAGTGGTGGAAAACTTTCTTTTTCGCCTAAAAAGGTATGTTATTGTGAAAAATGGTATTTGACACTGGTTTGAGCCGTTTTCTTGAAAAAATCGTAAAAACGTAATTACATCACGATTATTATTTAGTCAAAAATTATCTAACAGTACTAATTTGTGGAAAACGTTTGTTTCAGCCTGAAAACGTCATTTTTGTAAAAAGTGGTTTTTGGCAGTGATTTGAGCAGTTTTAGGGTAAAGATCGTAAAGAGTTAATTACATCAAGATCATCATTTGGTCAAAAATTATCGAACAGTGCAAATTTGTGGAAAACGTACTTTTCAGCGTAAAAACCTACCTTTTTGGTGGAAAATGGATTTTGGCAGTGATCTGAGCAAATTTGGAGCCCTTTTTTTGGAAAAAATCGTGAAAATGTAATTCCATTAAGATTATCATTTGGTCAGAAATTTTCTAACAGTGCAAATTTAAGGGATACGCTCTTTTCAGCCTGAAAACGTATGTTTTTTTTTTTAATAGTTTTTGGCAGTGGTTTGAGCCGTTTTCTTGAAAAAATCGTAAAAAGGTAATTACATCAAGATTATCATTTGGTGAAAATTATCTAACAGTGCAAATTTGTGGAAAACAGTCGTTTTAGCCTAAATACTACGTTTTTGTGAAATATGGTTTTTGGCAGTGATTTGAGCACTTTTGGACAAAAATTCGTAAAAAGGTAATTGCATCACGATCTATATATTGTCAAAAATTATCTAACAGTACAAATTTGTAGAAAACGTTCGCTTCAGCCTCAAAAACGTAGGGTTTTTGTGAAAAATGCTTTTTGGCAGTGATTTCAGCCGCTTTTTTGAAAAAATCTTAAAAAGGTAATTATATCAAGATTATCATTTGGTCAAAAATAATCTAACAGGGCATATTTGTGGAAAACGTTCGTTTCAGCCTAAAAAAGTACGTTTTTCTGGAAAATAGTTTTTGGCAGAGATTTGGGCAGTTTTCGAAAAAAAATCGTAAAAAGGTAATTACATCAAGATTATCATTTGGTCAAAAATGATCTAACAGGACATATTTGTGGAAAACGTTCGTTTTAGCCTGAAAACGTACGTTTTGGTGAAAAACGGTTTTTGCAGTGATTTGAGCCGTTTTTATGAAAAAATCGTAAAAAGGTAATTACATCAAGATTATCATTTCGTCAAAAATTATCTAACAGTGCAAATTTCTAGACAACGCTAGTTTCAGCCTGAAAACGTATCTTTTTGTGAAAAATGGTTTTTGGCAGTGATTTGACCAGTTTTCTTAAAAAATCGTGAAAAGATAATTACATCAAGATTATCATTTGCTCAAAAATTATGTAACAGTTCCAATTTGTGGAAAACGTTTGTTTTAGCCTAAAATGGTACGTTTTTGTTAAAAAAGGTTTTTGGCAGTGATTTGAGCAGTTTTGGAGAAAAAATCGTAAAAAGGTAATTACATCAAGATTATCATTTACTCAAAAATTATCTAACAGTGCAAATGTGTAAAAAACCTTCGTTTCAGCATAAAAAAGTACGTTTTTGTAAAAAACAGTTTTTGGCAGTGATTTGAGGAGTTCTAGAGAAAAAATCGTGGAAAGGTAATTACATCAAGATTTTCATTTGGTCAAAAATTATCTAACAGGGCAAATTTGTGGAAAACGTTCCTTTCAGCCTGAAAAAGTACGTTTTTGTCAAAAATGGTTTTTGGCAGTGATTTGAGCAGTTTTGGAAAAAAAATCGTAAAAAGGTAATTACATCACAATTATCATTTGGTCAATAATTATCTAACAGTTCAAATTTGTGGAAAACATTCGTTTCAGCCTGAAAACGTACGTTTTTGTAAACAATGGTTCTTGGCAGTGATTTGAGCAGTTTTGGAGAAAAAATCGTAAAAAGGTAATTACCTGAAGATTATCATTTGGTCAAAAATTATCTAACAGTGCAAGTTTGTGGAAAACGCTCGTTTTAACGCGAAAAAATACGTTTTTGTGAAAGGTAATTACATTACGATTATGATTTGGTCAATAATTATCTAGCAGTTCAAATTTGTGGAAAACATTCGTTTCAGCCTGAAAACGTACGTTTTTGTAAAAAATGGTTTTTGGCAGTGATTTGAGCAGTTTTGCAGAAAAAATCGTAAAAAAGTAATTACATGAAGATTATCATTTGGTCAAAAGTTGTATCTAACAGTGCAAATTTGTGGCACATTTGTTTCAGCATGAAAACGTAGGTTTTTGTGAAAAATGGATTTTGGCAGTGATTTAATTAGTTTTGGAGAAAAAATCGTAAAAGGTAATTACATCAAGATTATCATTTGGTCAAAAATTATCTAACAGTGCAAATTTTTGGAAAACGTTCGTTTCAGCGTAAAAACGTACCTTTTTGGTGGAAAATGGATTTTGGTAGTGATTTGAGCAGTTTTGGAGAAAAAATCGTAAAAAGGTAATTACATCAAGATTATCAATTGTTAAAAAATTATCTAACAGTGCAAAGTGGTGGAAAACTTTCTTTTTCGCCTAAAAAGGTATGTTATTGTGAAAAATGGTATTTGACACTGGTTTGAGCCGTTTTCTTGAAAAAATCGTAAAAACGTAATTACATCACGATTATTATTTAGTCAAAAATTATCTAACAGTACTAATTTGTGGAAAACGTTTGTTTCAGCCTGAAAACGTCATTTTTGTAAAAAGTGGTTTTTGGCAGTGATTTGAGCAGTTTTAGGGTAAAGATCGTAAAGAGTTAATTACATCAAGATCATCATTTGGTCAAAAATTATCGAACAGTGCAAATTTGTGGAAAACGTACTTTTCAGCGTAAAAACCTACCTTTTTGGTGGAAAATGGATTTTGGCAGTGATCTGAGCAAATTTGGAGCCCTTTTTTTTGAAAAAATCGTGAAAATGTAATTCCATTAAGATTATCATTTGGTCAGAAATTTTCTAACAGTGCAAATTTAAGGGATACGCTCTTTTCAGCCTGAAAACGTATGTTTTTTTTTTTAATAGTTTTTGGCAGTGGTTTGAGCCGTTTTCTTGAAAAAATCGTAAAAAGGTAATTACATCAAGATTATCATTTGGTGAAAATTATCTAACAGTGCAAATTTGTGGAAAACAGTCGTTTTAGCCTAAATACTACGTTTTTGTGAAATATGGTTTTTGGCAGTGATTTGAGCACTTTTGGACAAAAATTCGTAAAAAGGTAATTGCATCACGATCTATATATTGTCAAAAATTATCTAACAGTACAAATTTGTAGAAAACGTTCGCTTCAGCCTCAAAAACGTAGGGTTTTTGTGAAAAATGCTTTTTGGCAGTGATTTCAGCCGCTTTTTTGAAAAAATCTTAAAAAGGTAATTATATCAAGATTATCATTTGGTCAAAAATAATCTAACAGGGCATATTTGTGGAAAACGTTCGTTTCAGCCTAAAAAAGTACGTTTTTCTGGAAAATAGTTTTTGGCAGAGATTTGGGCAGTTTTCGAAAAAAAATCGTAAAAAGGTAATTACATCAAGATTATCATTTGGTCAAAAATGATCTAACAGGACATATTTGTGGAAAACGTTCGTTTTAGCCTGAAAACGTACGTTTTGGTGAAAAACGGTTTTTGCAGTGATTTGAGCCGTTTTTATGAAAAAATCGTAAAAAGGTAATTACATCAAGATTATCATTTCGTCAAAAATTATCTAACAGTGCAAATTTCTAGACAACGCTAGTTTCAGCCTGAAAACGTATCTTTTTGTGAAAAATGGTTTTTGGCAGTGATTTGACCAGTTTTCTTAAAAAAATCGTGAAAAGATAATTACATCAAGATTATCATTTGCTCAAAAATTATGTAACAGTTCCAATTTGTGGAAAACGTTTGTTTTAGCCTAAAATGGTACGTTTTTGTTAAAAAAGGTTTTTGGCAGTGATTTGAGCAGTTTTGGAGAAAAAATCGTAAAAAGGTAATTACATCAAGATTATCATTTACTCAAAAATTATCTAACAGTGCAAATGTGTAAAAAACCTTCGTTTCAGTATAAAAAAGTACGTTTTTGTAAAAAACAGTTTTTGGCAGTGATTTGAGAAGTTCTAGAGAAAAAATCGTGGAAAGGTAATTACATCAAGATTTTCATTTGGTCAAAAATTATCTAACAGGGCAAATTTGTGGAAAACGTTCCTTTCAGCCTGAAAAAGTACGTTTTTGTCAAAAATGGTTTTTGGCAGTGATTTGAGCAGTTTTGGAAAAAAAATCGTAAAAAGGTAATTACATCACAATTATCATTTGGTCAATAATTATCTAACAGTTCAAATTTGTGGAAAACATTCGTTTCAGCCTGAAAACGTACGTTTTTGTAAACAATGGTTCTTGGCAGTGATTTGAGCAGTTTTGGAGAAAAAATCGTAAAAAGGTAATTACCTGAAGATTATCATTTGGTCAAAAATTATCTAACAGTGCAAGTTTGTGGAAAACGCTCGTTTTAACGCGAAAAAATACGTTTTTGTGAAAGGTAATTACATTACGATTATGATTTGGTCAATAATTATCTAGCAGTTCAAATTTGTGGAAAACATTCGTTTCAGCCTGAAAACGTACGTTTTTGTAAAAAATGGTTTTTGGCAGTGATTTGAGCAGTTTTGCAGAAAAAATCGTAAAAAGGTAATTACATGAAGATTATCATTTGGTCAAAAGTTGTATCTAACAGTGCAAATTTGTGGCACATTTGTTTCAGCATGAAAACGTAGGTTTTTGTGAAAAATGGATTTTGGCAGTGATTTAATTAGTTTTGGAGAAAAAATCGTAAAAGGTAATTACATCAAGATTCCCAATTTCTCAAAAAGTATCTAACAGTGCAAATTTGTGAAAAAGGTTTTGTTTCAGCGTAAAAACGTATGTTTTTGTGAAAAAAGGTTTTTGGCACGAATTTGAGCCGTTTTCTTAAAAAAGTCGTAAAAAGCTAATTACATCAACATTATCATTTGGTCCAAATTTATCTAACAGTGCCAATTTGTGGAAAACGTTCGCTTTAGCCTAAAAAAGTACGTTTTTGTGAAAAACGGTTTTTTAGCAGTGATTTGAACAGTTTTCGAGAAAAAATCGTAAAAAGTTCATTACATCAAGATTATCAATTGGTCAAAAATTATCTAACGGTGCAAATTTGTGGAAACGTTCATTTTAGCCTAAAAACGTACGTTTTTGTTAAAAAAGGTTTTTGGCAGTGATTTGAGCAGTTTTCGAGAAAAAATCGTAAAAAGGTAAATACATCAAGATTATCATTTGGTCAATAATTATCTAACACTTCAAATTTAAGGAAAACATTTGTTTCAGAATGAAAACGTACGTTTTCGTTAAAAATTTGTTTTTGGCATTGATTTGAGCCGCTTTTTTGAAAAAATCGTAAAAAGGTAATTACATCAAGATTATCATTTGGTCAAAAATTATCTAACAGGGCATATTTGTGGAAAACGTTGGTTTCAGCCTGAAAAAGTACGTTTTTCTAAAAAATGGTTTTTGGCAGTGATTTGAGCAGTTTTGGAGAAAAAATCGTAAAAAGGTACTTACATTGCGATTACCATTTGCTCAATAATTATCTAACAGTTTAAATTTGTGGAAAACGTTAGTGTCAGTCTGAAAACGTACGTTTTTGTAAAAAATGGTTTATGGCAGTGATTTAAGCAGTTTTGGAGAAAAAATCGTAAAAAAGGTAATTACATGACGATTATCATTTGGTCAAAAGTTGTACCTAACAGTGTAAATTTGTGGAAAACATTCGTTTCAGCTTGAAAACGTACCTTTTTGTGAAAAATGGTTTTTGGCAGTGATTTAAGCAGTTTTGGAGAAAAAATCGTAAAAGGTCATTACATCAAGATTATCAATTTGTCAAAAATTATCTACCGGTGCAAATTTGTGGAAAACTTTCGTTTTAGCCTAAAAACGTATGTTTTTGTGAAAAAAGGTTTTTAGCAGTGTTTTAAGCCGTTTTCTTGAAAAAATCGTAAAAAGGTAATTACATCAAGATTATCATTTGGTGAAGAATAATCTAACGGTCCCAATTTGTGGAAAACGTTCGTTTCAGCTTGAAAACGTACGTTTCTGTAAAAAACTGTTTTTGGCAGTGATTTCAGACGTTTTCTTAAAAAAAATCGTAAAATGGTAATTACATGAAGATCATCATTAAGTCAAACATTATCTCAAAGTGCCAATTTGTGGAAAACGTTTGTTTCAGCCTGAAAACGTACGTTTTTGTGAAAAATGGTTTTTGGCAGTGATTTAAGGAGTTTTGGAGAAAAAATCGTAAAAGGTAATTACATCAAGATTACCATTTTGTCAAAAATTATCTAACAGTGCAAATTTGTGGAAAACGTTCGTTTCAGCCTGAAAACGTACGGTCTTGTGATTAATGGCTTTTGGCAGTGATTTGAGCAGTTTTGTAAAAAAAATCGTAAAAAAGTAATTACGTCACGATTATCATTTGGTCAATAATTAGTTAACAGTTCAAATTTGTGGAAAACATTCGTTTCAGCCTGAAAACGTACGTTTTTGTAAACAATGGTTCTTGGCAGTGATTTGAGCAGTTTTGGAGAAAAAATCGTAAAAAGGTAATTTTCTCAAGATTATCAAATACTCAAAAATCATCTAACAGTGCAAATTTGTGGAAAACGTTCGTTTCAGCCTGAAAAAGTACGTTTTTGTGAAAAATGGTTTTTAGCAAAGTTTTGAGCCGTTTTGGACAAAAAATTGTAAAAAGGTAATTACATTACGATTATCATTTGGTCAATAATTAGTTAACAGTTCAAATTTGTGGAAAACATTTGTTCAGCCTAAAAACGTACGTTTCTGTAAAAAAAGGTTTTTGTCAGTGATTTGAGCAGCTTTAGAGAAAAAATCGTAAAAAGGTAATTATATGAAGATTATCATTTGGTCAAAAATGATCTAACAGTGCAAATTTGTGGAAAACGTTTGTTTCAGCCTGAAAACGTACGTTTTTGTGAAAAATGGTTTTTGGCAGTGATTTAAGGAGTTTTGGAGAAAAAATCGTAAAAGGTAATTACATCAAGATTACCATTTTGTCAAAAATTATGTAACAGTGCAAATTTGTGGAAAACGTTCGTTTAAGCCTGAAAACGTGCGGTCTTGTGATTAATGGCTTTTGGCAGTGATTTGAGCAGTTTTGTAAAAAAAATCGTAAAAAAGTAATTACATCACGATTATCATTTGGTCAATAATTAGTTAACAGTTCAAATTTGTGGAAAACATTCGTTTCAGCCTGAAAACGTACGTTTTTGTAAACAATGGTTCTTGGCAGTGATTTGAGCAGTTTTGGAGAAAAAATCGTAAAAAGGTAATTTTATCAAGATTATCAAATACTCAAAAATCATCTAACAGTGCAAATTTGTGGAAAACGTTCGTTTCAGCCTGAAAAAGTACGTTTTTGTGAAAAATGGTTTTTGGCAAAGTTTTGAGCCGTTTTGGACAAAAAATTGTAAAAAGGTAATTACATTACGATTATCATTTGGTCAATAATTAGTTAACAGTTCAAATTTGTGGAAAAAAATTTGGTCAGCCTGAAAACGTACGTTTCTGTAAAAAAAGGTTTTTGTCAGTGATTTGAACAGTTTCAGAGAAAAAATCGTAAAAAGGTATTTATATCAAGATTATCATTTGGTCAAAAATTATCTAACAGTGCAAATTTGTGGAAAACGTTCGTTTCAGCCGGAAAAAGTACGTTTTTGTGAAAAACGGTTTTTGACAGTGATTTGACCAGTCTTCTTAACAATTTCGTAAAAACGTCATTACATCAAGATTATGATTTGGTCAAAAATTATCTAACAGTGCAAATTTCTGGGAAACGGTCGGTTCAACCTAAAAAAAAAGGACGTTTTTGTAAAACATGGTTTTTTTGCAATGATTTAAGCCGTTTTCTTCAAAAAATCGTAAAAGGTAAATACATCAAGATTACCATTTTGTCAAAAATTATCTAACACTGCCAATTTGTGAAAAACGTTCGTTTCAGTCTGAAACAGTACGTTTTTGTGAAAAATGGTTTTTGGCAGTGATTTGAGCAGTTTTGGACAAAAAATGGTAAAAAATAATTACATTAGGATTATCAGTTAGTCAATAATTATCTAACAGTTCAAATTTGTGAAAAACATTTGTTTCAGCCTGAAAACGTACGTTTTTGTAAAAAATGGTTTTTGACAGTGATTTGAGCAGTTTTGGAGAAAAAATCGTAAAAAGGTAATTACATCAAGATTATCATTTGGTCAAAAATTATCTAACAGGGCAAATTTGTGGAAAACGGTCGTTTCAACCTGAAAAAGTACGTTTTTGTGAAAAATGGTTTTTGGCACTGATTTGAGCCGTTTTCTTCAAAAAGTCGTAAAAAGGTAGTTACATCAAGATTATCATTTAGTCAAAAATTATCTAACAGTGCCAATTTGTAGAAAACGTTCGTTTCAGCCTGAAAACGTACGTTTTTCTGGAAAATGGTCTTTGGCAGTGATTTGAGCAGTTTTGGAGAAAAAATCGTAAAATGGTAAATACATCAGGTATTATCATTTTATCAAAAATTATCTAACAGTGCAAATTTGTGGAAAAGGTTCGCTTCAGCCCAAAAACGCATGTTTTTGTGAAAACAGTTTTTATCAGTGATTTGAGCCGTTTTCTTAAAAAAATCGTAAAAAAGTCATTACATCAAGATTATCATTTTATCAAAAATTATCTAACAGTGCAAATTTGTGGAAAAGGTTCGCTTCAGCCCAAAAACGCATGTTTTTGTGAAAACAGTTTTTATCAGTGATTTGAGCCGTTTTCTTAAAAAAATCGTAAAAAAGTCATTACATCAAGATTATGATTTGGTCAAAAATTATCCAATAGTGCCAATTTGTGGAAAACGTTCGTTTCAGGTGGAAAAAGTACGTTTTTGTGAAATATGGTTTTTTGAAGTGATTTAACCAGTTTTCGTAAAAAAATCGTAAAAAGGTAATTACATCATGATTATCATTTCATCAAAATTTATCTAACAATGCCAATTTGTGGAAAACGTTCGTTTCAGCCTTAAAACGTACGTTTTTGTGAAAAATGGTTTGTGGCAGTGATTTGAGTAGTTTTGAAGAAAAAATCATAAAATGGTAATTACATCAAGATTATCATTTGGTCAAAAATTATCTAACAGTACAAATTTGTAGAAAACGTTCGTTTCAGCCTAAATACTACGTTTTTGTGAAAAATGGTTTTTGGCAGTAATTTGAGCACTTTCCGACAAAAATTCGTAAAAAGGTAATTGCATCACGATCATTAATTTGTCAAACATTATCTAACAGTACAAATTTGTAGAAAACGTTCTTTTCAGCCTTAAAACGTAGGTTTTTGTAAAAAATGGTTTTTGGCAGTGATTTGAGCACTTTTAGGGAAAAAATCGTAAAAAAGTAATTACATCAAGATTTTCATTTGGTCAAAAATTATCTAACAGGGCATATTTGTGGAAAACGTTCGTTTCAGCCTGAAAACGTACGTTTTTGTGAAAAATGTTTTTTTTTGCAGTGATTGAACCAGTTTTCGTAAAAAAATCGTCAAAAGGTAATTACATCATGATTATCATTTGATCAAAAATTATCTAGCAGTGCCAATTTGTGGAAAACGTTCCTTTCAGGTGGAAAAAATACGTTTTTGTGAAACATGGTTTTTGGCAGTGATTTAACCAGTTTTCTTAAAAAATCGTAAAAAAGTCATAACATAAAGACTATGATTTGGTCAAAAATTATCTAACAGTGCAAATTTCTGGAAAACGTTCGTTTTAGCCTAAAACGTACGTTTTTGTTAAAAAAGGTTTTTGGCAGTGATTTGAGCAGTTTTGGAGAAAAAATCGTAAAAAGGTAATTACATCAAGATTATCATTTGGTCAAAACTTATCTAACAGCGAAAATTTGTGGAAAACGTTCGTTTCAGCCTGAAAACGTACGTTTTTGTGAAAAATGGTTTTTGGCAGTGATTTGAGCAGTGTTGGAGAAAAAATCGTAAAAAGGTAATTACATCAAGATTATCATTTATTCAAAAATTATCTAAGAGTGCAAATTTTTGGAAAACGTTCGTTTCAGCCTGAAAACGTACCTTTTCGTGAAAAATGGTTTTTGGCAGTGATTTGAGCAGTTTTGGAAAAAAAATCGTAAAAAGGTAATTACTTCATGATTATCACTTGATCAAAAATTATCTAACAGTGCAAATTTGTGGAAAATGTTCGTTTCAGCCTAAAAACATACGTTTTTGTAAAAAATGGTTTTTGGCAGTGATTTGTGCAGTGTTGGAGAAAAAATCGTAAAAAGGTAATTACATCAAGATTATCATTTGGTCAAAACTTATCTAACAGTGAAAATTTGTGGAAAACGTTCGTTTCAGCCTGAAAACGTACGTTTTTGTGAAAAATGGTTTTTGGCAGTGATTTGAGCCGTTTTCTTAAAAAAATAGCAAAGAGGTAATTACATTAAGATTATCATTTGGTCGAAAAATATCTAAGAGTGCCAATTTGTGGAAAACATTCGTTTCAGCCTGAAAACGTACGTTTTTGTGAAAACTAGTTTTTGACAGTGATTTGAGCAGTTTTGGAGAAAAAATCGTAAAAAGGTAATTACATTACGATTACTATTTGGTCAATAATTGTCTAACAGTTTAAATTTGTGGAAAACATTAATGTCAGTCTGAAAACGTACGTTTTTGTAAAAAATGGTTTATGGCAGTGATTTGAGCAGTTTTGGAGAAAAAATCGTAAAAAAGGTAATTACATGACGATTATCATTTGGTCAAAAGTTGTACCTAACAGTGTAAATTTGTGGAAAACATTCGTTTCAGCTTGAAAACGTACCTTTTTGTGAAAAATGGTTTTTGGCAGTGATTTAAGCAGTTTTGGAGAAAAAATCGTAAAAGGTCATTACATCAAGATTATCAATTTGTCAAAAATTATCTACCAGTGCAAATTTGTGGAAAACTTTCGTTTTAGCCTAAAAACGTATGTTTTTGTGAAAAAAGGTTTTTAGCAGTGTTTTGAGCCGTTTTCTTGAAAAAATCGTAAAAAGGTAATTACATCAAGATTATCATTTGGTCAAGAGTTATCTAACGGTCCCAATTTGTGGAAAACGTTCGTTTCAGCTTGAAAACGTACGTTTGTGTGAAAAATGGTTTTTGGCAGTGATTTCAGCCGTTTTCTTAAAAAAATCGTAAAATGGTAATTACATCAAGATTATCATTTAGTCAAAAAATATCTCAAAGTGCCAATTTGTGGAAAACGTTTGTTTCAGCCTGAAAACGTACGTTTTTGTGAAAAATGGTTTTTAGCAGTGATTTCAGCAGTTTTGGAGAAAAAATCGTAAAAAGGTAATTACATCAAGATTTTTATTTGTTCAAAAATTATCTAACAGGGCATATTTGTGGAAAACGTTCGTTTCAGCCTGAAAAAGTACGTTTTTCTGAAAAATGGTTTTTGGCAGTGATTTGAGCAGTTTTGGAGAAAAAATCGTAAAAAGGTAATGACATCAAGATTATCATTTCGTCAAAAATTATCTAACAGTGCAAATTTGTGGAAAACGTTCGTTTCAGCCTGAAAACGTATGGTTTTGTGATTAATGGTTTTTGGCAGAGATTTGAGCAGTTTTGGAAAAAAGAATCGTAAAAAGGTAATTACATCAAGATTATCATTTAGTCAAAAATTATCCAACAGTGCCAATTTGTGGAAAACGTTCGTTTCAGGTGGAAAAAGTACGTTTTTTTTAAAAATTGGTTTTTGGCAGTGATTTGAGCAGTTTTGGAGAAAAAATCGTAAAAACGTAATTAAATCAGGATTATCATTTGGTCAAAAAGTATCTAAAAGTGAGAATTTGTGGAAATCGTTTCTTTTAGCCTGAAAACGTAAGTTTTTCTGAAAAAAGGTTTTTGGCAGTGGTTTGAGCCGTTTTTAATTACGTCAAGATTATCATTTGTTCAAAAATTATCTAACAGTGCCAATTTGTGGAAAACGTTCGTTTCAGGGGGAAAAAGTACGTTTTTGTGAAAAATGATTTTTGGCTCTGATTTGACCAGTGTTCTTAAAAAAATCGTAAAAAAGTCATTACCTCAAGATTATCATTTGGTCAAAAATTATCTAACAGTGCCAATTTGTGGAAAACGTTCGTTTCAGGGGGAAAAAGTACGTTTTTGTGAAAAATGATTTTTGGCTCTGATTTGACCAGTGTTCTTAAAAAAATCGTAAAAAGGTAATTACATCAAGATTATCATTTGGTCAAAAATTATCTAACAGTAGCCAATTTGTGGAAAACGTTCGTTTCAGGTGGAAAAAGTACGTTTTTGTGAAAAATGGTTTTTGGCAGTGATTTAACCAGTTTTCTTAAAAAAATCGTAAAAAAGTCATAACATCAAGACTATGATTTGGTCAAAAATTATCTAACAGTGCAAATTTCTGGAAAACGTTCGTTTTAGCCTTAATTAGTACGTTTTTGTGAAAAATGGTTTTTTGCAGTGATTTGAGCAGGTTTGGAGAAAAAATCGTAAAAAGGCAATTACATCAAGATTATCATTTATTCAAAAATTATCTAAGAGTGCAAATTTTTGGAAAACGTTCGTTTCAGCCTGAAAACGTACGTTTTTGTGAAAAATGGTTTTTGGCAGTGATTTCAGCAGTTTTGGAGAAAAAATCGTAAAAAGGTAATTACATTACGATTATTATTTGATCAATAATTACCTAACAGTTAAAGTTGGTGGTAAACATTCGTTTCAGAATGGAAACGTACGTTTTTGTGAAAAATAGTTTTTGGGAGTACTTTGAGCAGTTTTTGAGAAAAAATCGTAAAAAGGTAATTACATGAAGATTATCATTTGGTCAAAAATTATTTCACAGTGCAGATTTGTGGAAAACCTTCGTTTCAGAATGAAAAAGTACGTTTTTGTGAAAAATGGTTTTTTGCAGTGATTTTAGCAGTTTTCTTGAAAGAATCGTAAAAAGGTAATTACATCAAGATTATCATTTATTCAAAAATTATCTAAAAGTGCCAATTTCTGAAAAACGTTTATTTCAGCCTGAAAACGTACGTTTTTGTGAAAAATAGTTTTTGGGAGTACTTTGAGCAGTTTTTGAGAAAAAATCGTAAAAAGGTAATTACATGAAGATTATCATTTGGTCAAAAATTGTTTCACAGTGCAAATTTGTGCAAAACGGTCGTTTCAGCCTAAAAAAGTACGTTTTTGTGAAAAATGGTTTTTGGCAGTGATTTGAGCAGTTTTGGAGAAAAAATCGTAAAAAGGTGATTACATGAAGATTATCATTTGGTCAAAAATTATTTCACAGTGCAGATTTGTGGAAAACCTTCGTTTCAGAATGAAAAAGTACGTTTTTGTGAAAAATGGTTTTTTGAAGTGATTTGAGCAGTTTTCTTGAAAAAATCGTAAAAAGGTAATTACACCAAGATTATCATTTATTCAAAAATTATCTAAAAGTGCCAATTTGTGAAAAACGTTTATTTCAGCCTGAAAACGTACGTTTTTGTGAAAAATGGTTTTTGGCAGTGATTTGAGCAGTTTTGGAGAAAAAATCGTAAAAAGGTAATTACATCACGATTATCATTTGGTCAAAAGTTGTATCTAACAGTGCAAATTTGTGCAAAAGGTTTGTTTCAGCCTGAAAATGCAGGTTTTTATGAAAAAAGGTTTTTTGCAGTGATTTGAGCCGTTTTCTTGAAAAAATCGTAAAAAGGTGATTACATCAAAATTATCATTTCGTCAAAAATTATCTAACAGCGCAAACTTGTGGAAAACGTTCGTTTCAGCCTGAAAACGTACGCTTTTGTAAAAAATGGTTTTTGGCAATGATTTGAGCCGTTTTGGAGAAAAAATCGTAAAAAGGTAATTACATTACGATTAATTTATTATTTGATCAATAATTACCTAACAGTTAAAGTTGGTGGTAAACATTCGTTTCAGAATGAAAACGTACGTTTTTGTGAAAAATAGTTTTTGGGAGTGCTTTGAGCAGTTTTTGAGAAAAAATCGTAAAAAGGTAATTACATGAAGATTATCATTTGGTCAAAAATTGTTTAACAGTGCAAATGTGTGGAAAACAGCCTTTATAGCCTGAAAAAGTACGTTTTTGTGAAAAATGGTTTTTGGCAGTTATTTGAGCAGTTTTGAAGAAAAAGTCGTACAAAGGTAATTACATCAAGATTATCATTTTGTCAAAAATTACCTAACAGTGCAAATTTGTGGAAAACGTTTGTTTCAATCTAAAAACATACGTTTTTGTGAAAAATGGTTTTTCGCAGGGATTTGAGCAAGTTTTGGAGAGAAAATCGTAAAAAGGTAATCAGATCAAGATTATCATTTGGTCAAAAATTATCTAACACTGCAAATTTGTGGAAAACGTTCGTTTCAGCCTGAAAAAGTACGTTTTTGTGAAAAATGGTGTTTGACAGTGATTTGAGCAGTTTTGGAGAAAAAATCGTAAAAAGATAGTTACATCACCATTATCATTTGGTCAAAAATTATGTAACCGTGCAAATTTGTGGAAAACGTTCGCTTCAGCCTGAAACAGTACGTTTTTGTAAAAACTGGTTTTGGGCAGTGATTTGAGCCGTTTTCTTCAAAAAATCGTAAAAAAATAATTACATCAAGATTATCATTTGGTCAAAAATTATCTAAGAGTGCAAATTTGTGGAAACCTTTCGTTTCAGCCTGAAATTGACTTTTTTGTGAAAAATCGTTTTTGGCAATGATTTGAGCAATTTAGGAGAAAAAATCGTAAAAAGATAATTACATCAAGAATATCATTTTGTCAAAAATTATGTAACTGTGCTAATTTCTGGAAAACGTTCGTTTTAGTATGAAAACGTACGTTTTTGTGAAAAATGGTTTGTGGCAGTGATTTGAGCATTTTTAACAAAAAATCGTAAAAAGGTAATTACATCACGATTATCATTTAGTCAAAAATTATCTAACAGTGCAAATTTGTGGAAAATGTTCGTTTCAGCCCAAAAAAGTACGATTTTGTGAAAAATAGTTTTTTGCAGTGATTTGAGCCGTTTTCTTGAAAAAATCGTAAAAAGGTGATTACATCAAAATTATCATTTCGTCAAAAATTATCTAACAGCGCAAACTTGTGGAAAACGTTCGTTTCAGCCTGAAAACGTACGCTTTTGTAAAAAATGGTTTTTGGCAATGATTTGAGCCGTTTTGGAGAAAAAATCGTAAAAAGGTAATTACATTACGATTAATTTATTATTTGATCAATAATTACCTAACAGTTAAAGTTGGTGGTAAACATTCGTTTCAGAATGAAAACGTACGTTTTTGTGAAAAATAGTTTTTGGGAGTGCTTTGAGCAGTTTTTGAGAAAAAATCGTAAAAAGGTAATTACATGAAGATTATCATTTGGTCAAAAATTGTTTAACAGTGCAAATGTGTGGAAAACAGCCTTTATAGCCTGAAAAAGTACGTTTTTGTGAAAAATGGTTTCTGGCAGTGATTTGAGCAGTTTTGAAGAAAAAATCGTACAAAGGTAATTACATCAAGATTATCATTTTGTCAAAAATTACCTAAGAGTGAAAATTTGTGGAAAACGTTCGCTTCAGCCTGAAAAAGTACGTTTTTGTCAAAAATGGTTTTTGGCAGTGATTTGACCAGTTTTCTTTAAAAATGCCCAAAAGAGTCATTACCTCAAGATTATGATTTGGTCAAAAAATATCTAACAGTTTATATTTGTGGAAAATATTGGTTTCAGCCTGAAAACGTAGGTTTTTGTGAAAAATGGTTTTTGGGAGTGATTTGAGCAGTTTTGGAGAAAAAATCGTAAGAAGGTAATTACATTACGATTATTATTTGATCAATAATTACCTAACAGTTAAAGTTTGTGGTAAACATTCGTTTCAGAATGAAAACGTACGTTTTTGTGAAAAACAGTTTTTGGGAGTGCTTTGAGCAGTTTTTGAGAAAAAATCGTAAAAAGGTAATTACATGAAGATTATCATTTGGTCAAAAATTGTTTAACAGTGCAAATGTGTGGAAAACAGCCTTTATAGCCTGAAAAAGTACGTTTTTGTGAAAAATGGTTTTTGGCAGTTATTTGAGCAGTTTTGAAGAAAAAGTCGTACAAAGGTAATTACATCAAGATTATCATTTTGTCAAAAATTACCTAACAGTGCAAATTTGTGGAAAACGTTTGTTTCAATCTAAAAACATACGTTTTTGTGAAAAATGGTTTTTCGCAGGGATTTGAGCAAGTTTTGGAGAGAAAATCGTAAAAAGGTAATCAGATCAAGATTATCATTTGGTCAAAAATTATCTAACAGTGCAAATTTGTGGAAAACGTTCGTTTCAGCCTGAAAACGTACGTTTTTGTGAAAAACGGTTTTTGGCAGTGATTTGAGCAGTTTTGGAAATAACATCGTACAAAGGTAGCTACATCAAGATTATCATTTGGTCAAAAATTATCTAACAGTGCAATTTTGTGGAAACCTTTTGTTTCAGCCTTGAAATTGACTATTTTGTGAAACATTATTTTTGGCAATGATTTGGGCAGTTTTGGAGAAAAAAATCGTAAAAAGGTGGTTAGATCACGATTATCAATTGGTCAAAAATTAACTACCAGTGCAAATTTATGGAAAACGTTCGTTTCAGCCTGAAAACGTACGTTTTTGTGAAAAATGGTTTTTACCAGTCATTTCAGCGGTTTTCGAGAAAAAATCGTAAAAAGGTAATTATATCACATTTATCACTTGGTCAAAAAATATCTAACACTGCAAATTTCTGGAAAACGTTCGTTTCAGCCTGAAAAAGTACGTTTTTGTGAAAAATGGTGTTTGACAGTGATTTGAGCAGTTTTGGAGAAAAAATCGTAAAAAGGTAATTACATCACCATTATCATTTGGTCAAAAATTATCTAACCGTGCAAATTTGTGGAAAACGTTCGTTTCAGCCTGAAACAGTACGTTTTTGTAAAAACTGGTTTTGGGCAGTGATTTGGGCCGTTTTCTTCAAAAAATCGTAAAAAAATAATTACATCAAGATTATCATTTGGTCAAAAATTATCTAAGAGTGCAAATTTGTGGAAACCTTTCGTTTCAGCCTGAAATTGACTTTTTTGTGAAAAATCGTTTTTGGCAATGATTTGAGCAATTTAGGAGAAAAAATCGTAAAAAGATAATTACATCAAGAATATCATTTTGTCAAAAATTATGTAACTGTGCTAATTTCTGGAAAACGTTCGTTTTAGTATGAAAACGTACGTTTTTGTGAAAATTGGTTTGTGGCAGTGATTTGAGCATTTTTAACAAAAAATCGTAAAAAGGTAATTACATCACGATTATCATTTAGTCAAAAATTATCTAACAGTGCAAATTTGTGGAAAATGTTCGTTTCAGCCCAAAAAAGTACGATTTTGTGAAAAATAGTTTTTTGCAGTGATTTGAGCAGTTTTGGAGAAAAAGCGTAAAAAGGTAATTACATCAAGATTATCATTTGGTCAAAAATTATCTAACAGTGCAAATTTGTGGAAAACGTTCGTTTCAGCCTGAAAACGTACGTTTTTGTGAAAAATGGGTTTTGGCGGTGATTTGAGCCGTTTTCTTAAAAAAATTGTAAAAAGATAATAACATTAAGATTATCATTTCGTCAAAAATTATCTAACATTGCAAATTTGTGGAAAACGTTCGTCTCAGCATAAAAACAGACGTTTTTGTGAAAAATGGTTTCTTTTGCAGTGCTTTAAGCAGTTTTGGAGAAAAAATCGTATAAAGGTAATTACATCAAGATTATTATTTGGTCAAAAATTGTCTAACAGTGCAAATTTGTGGAAAACGTTCGTTTCAGCTCTAAAAAGTACGTTTTTGTGAAAAATTGTTTTTGGCAGTGATTTGAGCAGTTTTGAAGAAAAAAGCGTAAAAAGACAATTACATCAAGATTATCATTTGGTCAAAAGTTATCTAACAGTGCAAATTTGTGAAAAATGTTCGTTTCAGCTTAAAAACGTAGGTTTTTGTGAAAAATGATTTTTTGCAGTGATTTGAGCAGTTTTGGAGAAAAAATGGTAAAAAGGTAATTACATTGCGATTATCACTTGGTCAAAAATTATCTAACACTGCAAAGTTGTGGAAAACGTTCGTTTCAACCTGAAAACGTACGTTTTTGTAAAATGGTTTTTAGCAGTGATTTGAGCCGGTTTTTTGAAAAAATCGTATAAAGGTGATTACAGCAAGATTATCATTTGGTCAAAAACTATCTAACAGTGCCAATTTGTCGAAAACAATCGTTTTTAGCCTAAAAACGTATGTTTTTGTCCAAAAGGGTTTTTCCCACTTATTTGAGCCGTTTTCTTGAAATAATCGTAAAAACGTAGTTATATCAAGACTGCAAATTATATTAACACTGCACATTTGTGGAAAACGTTGATTTCAGCTTGAAAACGTACGTTCTTGTAAAAAATGGTTTTTAGCAGTAATTTGAGCAGTTTTGGGAAAAAAACATCGTACAGAGTTAACTACATCAAGATTATCATTTAGTCAAAAATTATCTGGGAGTGCCAATTTGTAGAAAACGTTCGTTTCAGTCTGAAAACGTACGTTTTTGTAAAAGATGGTATTTGGCAGTGATTTGAGCAGTTTTGGAGAGAAAATCGTAAAAAGGTAATTACATCAAGATTATCATTTAGTCAAAAATTATCTAGGAGTGCCAATTTCTAGAAAACGTTCGCTTCAGCCTGAAAACGTACGTTTTTGTGAAAAATGGTTTTTGGAAGTGATATGAGCCGTTTTCTTAAAAAACTCGTAAAAAGGTAATTACATCAAGATTATCATTTGGTCAAAAATTATCTAACACTGCAAATTTGTGGAAAACGTTCGTTTCAGCCTGAAAACGTACCTTTATGTGATTAATGGTTTTTGGCGGTGATTTGAGCAGTTTTGGGAAAAACATCGTACAGAGTTAACTACATCAAGATTATCATTTAGTCAAAAACTATCTGGGAGTGCCAATTTGTAGAAAACGTTCGTTTCAGCCTGAAAACGTAAGTTTTTGTGAAAAATGGTTTGTGGCAGTGATTTGAGCCGTTTTCTTAAAAAAATAGCAAAGAGGTAATTACATTAAGATTATCATTTGGTCGAAAAATATCTAAGAGTGCCAATTTGTGGAAAACGTTCGTGTCAGCCTGAAAACGTACGTTTTTGTGAAAAATGGTTTTTAGCAGTGATTTGAGCAGTTTTGGAAATAACATCGTACAAAGGTAGCTACATCAAGATTATCATTTGGTCAAAAATTATCTAACAGTGCAATTTTGTGGAAACCTTTTGTTTTAGCCTTGAAATTGACTATTTTGTGAAACATTATTTTTGGCAATGATTTGGGCAGTTTTGGAGAAAAAATCGTAAAAAGGTGGTTAGATCACGATTATCAATTGGTCAAAAATTATCTACCAGTGCAAATTTATGGAAAACGTTCGTTTCAGCCTGAAAACGTACGTTTTTGTGAAAAATGGTTTTTACCAGTCATTTCAGCGGTTTTCGAGAAAAAATCGTAAAAAGGTAATTATATCACATTTATCACTTGGTCAAAAAATATCTAACACTGCAAATTTCTGGAAAACGTTCGTTTCAGCCTGAAAAAGTACGTTTTTGTGAAAAATGGTGTTTGACAGTGATTTGAGCAGTTTTGGAGAAAAAATCGTAAAAAGGTAATTACATCACCATTATCATTTGGTCAAAAATTATCTAACCGTGCAAATTTGTGGAAAACGTTCGTTTCAGCCTGAAAAAGTACGTTTTTGTGAAAAATGGTTTGTGGCAGTGATTTGAGCCGTTTTCTTGAAAGAATTGTAAAAAGGTGATTACATCAAGATTATCATTTGGTCAAAAAATATCTAATAGTGCAAATTTGTTTAAAACGTTAGTTTCAGCCTGAAAACGTAGGTTTTTGTGAAAAATGGTCTTTAGCAGTCATTTGAGCAGTTTTGGAAAAAAATTCGAAAAAAGGTAATTACATCACGATTATCATTTGGTCAAAAATTATCTATTAGTGCAAATTTTTTGAAAACGGTCGTTTAAGCCTAAAAAAGGACGGTTTTTGGCAATGATTTGAGCCGTTTTCTTGAAAAAATCGTAAAAAGGTGATTACATCACCATTATCATTTGGTCAAAAATTATCTAACAGTGCAAATTTGTGGAAAACGTTCGTTTAAGCCTGAAAAAGTACGTTTTTGTGAAAAATGGTTTGTGGCAGTGATTTGAGCCGTTTTCTTGAAAAAATTGTAAAAAGGTGATTTCATCAAGATTCTCATTTGGTCAAAAAATATCTAATAGTGCAAATTTGTTTAAAACGTTAGTTTCAGCCTGAAAACGTACGTTATTCTGAAAAATGGTTTTTGGCAGTGATTTGAGCAGTTTTGGAGAAAAACTCGTAAAAAGGTAATTACATCAAGATTAAGATTTGGTCAAAAATTATCTAACACTGCAAATTTGTGGAAAACGGTCGTCTCAGCCTAAAAAAGTATGTTTTTGTGAAAAATGGTTTTTGGCAGTGACTTGAGCCGTTTTCTTGAAAAACTCGTAAAAAGGTAATTACATCAAGATTATCATTTGGTCAAAAATTATCTAACAGTGCAAATTTGTGGAAAACGGTCGTTTCCGCATGAAAACGTACGTTTTTTTAAAAAATGCTTCTTGGCAGTGATTTGAGCTGTTTTCTTAAAAAAATAGTAAAAATGCAATTACATTAAGATTATCATTTGGTCAAAAATTATCTAACAGTGCAAATTTGTGGAAAACGGTCGTTTCCGCATGAAAACGTACGTTTTTTTAAAAAATGCTTCTTGGCAGTGATTTGAGCTGTTTTCTTAAAAAAATAGTAAAAATGCAATTACATTAAGATTATCATTTGGTCAAAAATTATCTAACAGTGCCAATTTGTGGAAAACGTTCGTTTCAGCCTAAAAACGTACGTTTTTGTGAAAAATGGTTTTTGGCAGCGATTTGAGCAGTTTTGGACAAAAAATCAAAAAAAGCCAATTACATCACGATTATTATTTGGTCAAAAATTATCTAACAGTGCAAAGTCGTTCGTTTGAGCCTAAAAACGTACGTTTTTGTGAAAAATGGTTTTTGGCAGTGATTTGAACAGATTTCGAGAAAAAATCGAAAAAAGGTAATTACATCAAGATTATCATTTGGTCAAAAATTATCTAACAGTGCGAATTTGTGGAAAACGTTTGTTTCAGCCTGAAAAAGTACGTTTTTGTGAAAAATGATTTTGGCAGTGATTTGTGCCGTTTTCTTGAAATAATCGTAAAAAGGTAGTTACAT
>NC_090885.1:45668188-45673188 GCF_036669925.1 Montipora capricornis
TAAGTCAAACCCAATTGTATTAAATGATTTTGGTTGGGTTACAAATTTCCTTTAATAATTAATTGCACTGTAACACCAGTGTGAAATTACAGATAAGTCAAATAAACACCTTTTTACAAAGTTCAAACTTGAGACTTTTATTCACATTATTGTAAAGGACAAGAGCAAGACCATATGTCCAGTGACAACACTAGACATAATTTGTTTCAAATACTACCACATTGCAATGTCATCCCTTAGATGTTAACTTTAAGGAAAGGTGTCAGCTGTGCATGTACATCTAAGCTTGCAAAGGTGAACACTTAAATGTCTTTTTAAGAAAAAATTGTATTTTTCAACAAAACACCTCAGCATAAGCAGCTCTGTTTTTTTTTAGTTATTATATACAGTGTAGCACACAAGGAATTTTTGAGCTACTATACGGTATAAAAATCGGCTCACTTCGTTTCCGTGAGGGTGTAACTAAGGTTAGCTGTTGTTGGTGGTGAGGTGGGGAAAGGATGTGCGGGGGCAGGTAGCAGGGCTGGGGCTGGACAAGTTAAAAGAGAATCGTCTAGTAGGAAAACGAGGCTTCAACATTAAAAATCTTACCAATGGTAAGTGAGCAAGTCTCAAGGAATGGTATTGAACAGGTTACAAAAGAGAGAATGTAACGCATTAGTGACCCCAAAGGAAAAAAAAAAATGAAAACCGGTCGTTATTACAAGGAAGTAAGCTGAAGCGAGGTTGTAGGTTGACAAGGTCAATGGGATTGCTTCTCGGTTGAATTTGCACTAGATTCCTGCATTCCTTTCTCATGGAGAGATATTTTCTTGTTTCAATACTTGTGGAAAAAGAGAAAGGAAAATTGGGCTAAAGGGAGTGAAAAACAAAAAGGACGATGTCGAAAACGGGAGATGGAAAAGAAAAAAAGGGAACTGGGATAGGGTAAAGTTATTACATAAATGGTGAGAATTGAACACGATGATGAGATACGGGAACTGCACAAGAAAATTGACAACGGATATCGGAAAGGGAATTGGACACTGAAAGTGAAAGCGAATGTTGGATAAGGAGATGGAGAGCCTTTACTTGGAAGGAATAATTGAGAAATGAAGATAATACAATTTAGGTTTGGTGGAAATTAAAAACGGTGGGAAGTTCACAAAATAAGATGAGGATCGGGATTCTTAAATCCGAATTAGAAGTTGCAGTCCGGCATTCGTAGATCCGTTTCCGGTTTCTCGTTTCTCTTTTGAATTTGAAGAAGATATTTCATCGCTCACGTGTTCAGCGCAAAAATGGCCGTTTGCTTTGCTGAAAGCAAGGATAGAAGTGGGTGTGGCGACTTTAAAGGGGTGAGTACTTTAACACCTCTTCATGAATGCAGAGACGACGTTTCTGCCCGTTTGAAGCGTTTTAACCTTTCCAACGAAAACCTGGTTGAATGTGAGTTGATTCTGTTTCGCGCTGGCCACTTCGGCCTTTGTGAAGATAAAGTCAAAGAAATGTCTGTGTGTGCCCGAAGCATCGGAAAAGTCTGGGGAATTACTGGAACTGCACAAAAAGGTCTTGTCAGTATCCTGAGCACAAGGGAAAACGAGAGGCAACGAAAGGGGATCGTGTGTTCAATGCGAGATTGGCTAGGGATGTTTTTGAAGTTTTCGGAATTTCAGTTCCAGTCGGGTCACGTGAGTATTATATATATTTTGATTAGTTTGGATGTTAAACGATGTAATGTAATGAGGTAAGAGGTCTATAACAGGGTTGCGTCTGTGTGCCATTTCACCTTGTAAGTTTGAAGTTTGTGGATGTGTTACAGCCTTAATTGAAATACTATCAACGTCATCTTTTTTCTAAGAGACTTGAAGATTATGTAAACACGGACACGAACACGTATTTCAAGATTTGATTATTTGACATTCCATAAATAGTAAACAACAATCTAGCCAGTAAGATAATAAGACAAAACTATCTGGAGTTTTAAAATTAAATCATGTAAAATTCTCAACCTTATATTTAAAATTAATCTTATTAACAAATTCAGATAAAATAATCGAGCTCTCTTTTAGCTTGTTTGAATAAATGTAATACATCATGTATAAAAAAGTATAGTTAAACTTTCTCACAGCCCCATGCCCAGCAAGGCATTGCTTAAACAAGGCAAACACTATTTCCTTAGGTTCTGGATTGAAACTGAAACTATCTGGAGTTAATATTGCTCCTAAAGTTTGATTCACAGTTTGACTTTCTTCTTTCTAATATAGGAAAATGTCTCGCATTTGAAATTTGAAACCATTTTTCATCATATGATAGATTTAATTAATGCGTACAATTTAATTTATTATTAAATAGAGCGGTGGTCATTGAGCATACAGGAATCACTTTTCCGTGCGTTTTTTTTCAGCCATCTGTAATAGCTGTAGGAAATCGCACAGTAGTAGATTGAAGACTGAATGGCTCCGGTTGAGGACACCAAAAAGAGAGATAGAGCACGTGGATGAAGACAAAGATCCCAGTGATAGACCAGAGTTGTCAAGGTACTCAATGTTCACGAGCCAAGTTTCGATTTGAACATGTAGAGAGACAAGCTTTAAATGCTACTGGCAAAAATTTGCCAGTATATCCCATGAGCAAATTATCTTCAGTGCCGTGCGCAAGCCCCCTCCCAGCCTGGCCGCTTGTGAGGAACATTTTCAAGTTTGGGAGTACCAGTGGTATCTTTCAGATTGAGTGTTTGGATTATTACTGACTTTAATATTTACCTGCTTTGTGTTGTACAGGAAAGCAAAAGAGGAGGCAAGTTCCGCAATTTTTTTATCGTCGGCATTGGAATTTGAAACACCCAGCAGAGGTCCTCTTTGGACACCCGGGCAATGGCGTGAAAGGCCTGAAAGCTCGTCAAGGGATGACTCGTCATTTAAGAAAGCCCAGCACGATGTGATAAAGGACTACAATGAGGCGATGACAAAAATTGCGTCACTCACTGGCGGAAAGACGAAGCCTCTTACATTCAGGCTTACTACTGAGTGGGATAAGGCTACGTCAAATGAAAAACTGAGCTTCCTGTTTGGATCAAGTAGACGAAGGATGTCGCGCTCTGTGCAAAGTCATCGCCCCAAAAGGCAGTGAAACGTTACTGCAAGCGTATCAGGAATCGAAAACAGACGTTTGCTCAAATATTAATGAATTAGCGGCCTTAACTGCTGTGTACAAACAAGCACCATCAAGGAGTTTAAAAACCCAGATTTTAAGCATATATGCACTGCGTTATTCAGCAAGATTCCTCAAGAAAATGCACGAGCCGTTTGAAAAACTGAGCGACCGACAAGTCAAGAAAGCTAGGGTACATACCAAGAATTTTGGAGTGGGTTTCAACGTCGATAAAGTGCCTCAACATCGAGTCCGAATGGACTTGGTGAAGCTTGATCACTTTCTGTCGTTTGTGGACCAGCCGTATTTCCATCAAGACGTGGCCTATGGAACGATGACTTTAAAACTTGACTCCGGTGAACGGCTTGTCATGCCCAATGTTGTCAGAATTGTTGGAAGGTCGACAATGATTGAACAGTATTTTAAATACTGCAGCGAAGAAGGCTTTCACCCACTAGGAAGATCAACCCTGTACAGAATTTAACAAGTCACAGAAGCATCTCAAAGGAAGTCCCTCCAAGGCCTTAATAACATCGCAGCAGCTGGGGCTGAGGGGTTGATACTATGCACAAGATAGTGGATGAATTGAAAGATTGCAGCGCTAGTGCAAAGTGGTGCGAAGAAATTCGTCAGAAGCTGAAAAATGGTAAGCGATACCTTAAGATAGAGTATAGGATGCACTGTGAAGAAGATAAGAGTCCTTGCCCAGACCACTGTACATATTTCGCTCTCAGCGACCCCCAGTACACCGAGTTTCAGGGAACTTGTGCGCACGAACATGAAGTTTGCTGTGCGAATTACGAAAGCTTGAAATCTGTGTTACAAGAAATATCAAATGAAATTGAGTCGCCTTTAAATTTTAGCAGCGAGGATCAGAAAGAAGACCTCCAACATGACCATAAGCTGGCCAAAGAAATGACATTTCAGTGAAAGTCCCATCTTATTAGAGCTTAGAACCAAGAGAGAGCGAAACAAAACGTGTTAAACAGCCTCAAAACTAATTCTGCACTTGTTGTAATGGACTGGGCCATGAAATTCCTCCAACTCAAATACAGAGAAAAACAGTCCGAGTGGTTCGGGAAGAGAGGGATAATTTGGCATGTTAGTTGCGTCATCACCAGGAATGCCGAAGACAATAACCTGGAGACTGCGTCCTATGTTCACTTATTTGACAGTTGTGCCCAAGACTAGTTCGCAGTTTGTGCAATACTGGAACACCTTCTCGGTATCATCAAAGAGAACAAGGCGAGCATAAACCAGGTCTTCCTTCGATCAGATGGCGCAGGTTGTTACCACAACAACAATCTAATTGCGGCTGTCTGGAATCAAAGTAATGAGGTGAGGAGGAACATTAGTCAATATGAGCACTGCGCTCAGTGAAAGCTATCATATCCATACAGCCCCGTGAAGGCCGAAGTAATTTTAGGCTTCGTTTTTTAATTACTTCTGTTGGTAATTTCATACACTTATAATACTCACCTTATTTTACGAAGGTGATACTTGACGGTACAATTAACTGATGAATCGTGGCCCTCGGACCAGATCGAATTAGAATTTGGAAATGCTGGCTTTTCGAGGGGAGGGGAAAACCGGAGTACCCACGGAAAATCTCTCAGAGCAGAGTAAAAAACCAACAACAAACTCAACCAACATATGGCGCAAGATCAGGAATCGATCCCAGACCACATTGGTGGGAGACGCGTGTTGTCAACACTACGCCAACCTTGCTCCTTGTATTGTCCTAACTGCATGAATATCTCCAGTTCTAACACCGCCAGCATTAGAGGAAATAGTCAGAAAACTAGCATTACAACCCGGAGCAAATCAGCAGAGTAGTAAAAGTAGTTAGCACCACATATAACAGCAGC
>NC_090885.1:45683188-45713188 GCF_036669925.1 Montipora capricornis
TAATTAAGGGCCGAGCACGCTACCCTGGGGGACCCCGAGAGGTATAGACTGGGGTTCAGACAAGAGCCCATTTACGCAAACACTTTGAGTGCGCGTGGTTAAATAGGGATCGGCTATTCATCGAGTTACGAGCTGAGTTGAGTTTGAGTTGAGTTTGAGTTAAGTTTGAGTTAAGATTGAGTTAAGATTGAGTTACAGTTTTTGGCGTTTTTCGGAATTAAAAGTAGTGAATATTCAGTACAAGTCACTTCGAAAACTGTTTTCTTCGTGTTGAAAGCTATATTTGCATAAATGTTTGCAAAATTCCATGGCTTTACTGATCAAAACAATGTCATTATTATTACACCTTTTAAGGCATCATTCTCGTTGCTGCTCGTTTGCTCGTCTATCGACGTCAAAACGATGTCTTCAAAGGGATAAGGGTAAGCCATAAAAAGCCAGCCCGGCGGCTACAATGAACCGTATTTGTCGTGCGGCATCATGATCGATCATCAAGCGGAAGAGGACGACGAAGAGAGCCCGCATTACGCTCTTTGCTCATAATCGCTGAAATTGTAAAACACGATTGTCACGTTTGCTACTCACCGAAGGTTTGTAATGCAAGCCGAGCATTTAAGTAAGTGAACATTTTTGACCTAGTCACACATGTCGGAAAACCATTTCACTGCAAAGTTGAAAGAGACAAGATCAATCAATCAACTTTATTTAAAACACGGTAAATGGCTCAGCAAGCTGGTTTTCAGACATGCCGTGTAAGAATTACAAAATATAAATGCCAAAAAATTACAAGAATTACAAGATATAAATGTTAAGACGACTAATAAACTAGGTATAACTTAGCGCTAAATATTATTTAATGTCAAAGAAATTTAAACAATAGTAATATTAGTAACCAACATAATTTACTATGTAATAATAGGAACAAGCCATGTAAAAAAATGTGTCCTAGGATATCGCACGTTTAAAGCTTGCAAGATCCCTTATCTCACGTATTTGATTTGACTGTTGGTTCCAAGCAGTTGCACCTCGAGTAATCAAGTAATGCTTGATTATGACGTCTAGTTGCCTAGCTACAATTCCAGCCAAAAAGATGGTGACACCAACCCAAAATGCAATCCCTTCCCCCCTTTTAAATGTTGATTGCGCTATAACTTTAGGCATTCATGAGAAAAGTCAATATTTTTTTTCCCTACAACTTCGTAAGGAAGGGGGGGGGGGGGGGGGGGGTGAACTTATGCGTCGCATCAAGTGTCCCAGAAATTTAAGACCGAGATTGGGCCGGGTCTAAAACAAAAGTCACTTTCAGTTTGACGGGTCACTCGTACTTGCAGGTCATTTTTTTACCTTTCCGAAAGTAACCCAACATTAAACCTTCCATTTGTCTAACCCTAGGCCTAAAAACCCTTTTCTAGAATATGACTTGTTACTAATCAGGGAAAACAATATGAATTGATGTTTGTTTCGCTCACCTTCTGTTTCCCGTTTCTACATGGTAAGACTTGCCATCTTTGCGCACTTCGGGTTCTGGTTCTCACCCAATGGAATGTTGATAGTTAATCGAAGAGTCGTCGGCAAGCGTTCGAAGTTACTTGTTAATTACTAATTAATTAATTTTGGTTTTTCGTTCACGGTTTCTTTTGTTTTTGCCGGACACTGTGTCGTAAATGAGAACTGACAAAGGCACTTCCGAGGCTAGGGTCAGTAAGGGAAAAAACGGGTTCCAGGTTCCGAGTTCCGGATTTTACACAAACCCTCATTGCGGATCACTTGTTCCGATAATTTTGTGTGATAGCCGATCATGAAAACCACGCTGCTGGATGACAAACGGCACGTTTAATCGTTTAGCTACCGGGGCTATAAGCTGGCTTAACAGTAAAACCCATCTTTAGCCTTACAAGAAGACATCTTTTCTGCGTCGATAGACTTGATCGCTAGACGGAACAACCGCGCGCCGGTGGCTCAGTTTGTTATGGACGAGATCGAAGAATTCGACTCCGGACGGACTCGCAACACTCAGGGTCTTAAAATAATTGAGGAGAAGGTACTGCCTTTGTAATAACATCTGCAAATGGTTAGACTTTCAAGTCTTCGCGAACAAGGACTATAAATCGCAGGTCCCGTCTCACAAACTTCAATGTTCATTAACTCTGTGAGATGTTAAAGATCGCACCACACAGTGTTGTGGTGTGGTCTTTTCATCAGCCATATGGTCGGCTTGGCATAATCTTCTAAAGGGACCATTGGTCGATGAGACCACATAACAGCAAAACAGACAGTAGTCAAATCGAAGGAGTCCCAAGTGCTGAAACTGGTAAACTGGTAAACAAGGATACTGCCATGCATGAAATTTCAAGATTGTTTTGATCAGTTTAAAACCATTTCGTAAATATACACCTGTGCACTTCACGAAAACGGTGTTTCATGGTCTTTCCAGTGACTTCTACTTAATATTTATTAGATTTAAGTGCCAAATATGCCAAAAACCGTAACTCAATATTAACTCAATTTTAACTCAATCTTAACTCTAACTCAACTCATACCCAACTCAACTCGTAACTCGATCAATAGTCTATCTCGGTTAAATAGGACCTAAACCACTGGACAGCAGAGCGATTCATTCCTAGTAAAGCTAACTTATCTAACATGATGCTATGATCTAAGGTGTCAAAGGCCTTACTTAGGTCTAAAAATATAAGGCCAGTTAATAGTCCTTTGTCAATGTTTTCAAGCAGAAAGCCTATGCTTCTGTAAATAGTTGTAGACCATACGGTGGACAGCCCGTTCAAGTATCTTGGAGAAGACGGGAAGTACTGAGATGGGCCGAAAGTTCGATGGATCCGATTTCGATCCAGCTTTATGAACCGGCGTGACAATAGCATGTTTCCAATCAGCCGGTATCGTTCCTTCGTTGATCGATCTGTTCATAAGTAGGGTTAGGGGTCTCGCCAGAGCTTCAGCCCCATCCTTTAGAAGCCGCACAGGAATATCAGGTAGACCAGATGATTTCTTGGAGTTCAGTGATTTCAGTTGTTTGTAAACAAAATCCACCGTTATTTGTGACAAACTAAATTGTGCACCTGTTAGTAATTGAGGAGAGCAACTGGGTGGGACCGCTGGCACTGGTAGAGTCTGCCGTAGATTTGGTATTATAGATTTAAAGAAAGCAAAGTTAGCTGAGAGTAGCTTTGGATCTGTGACGACTTCACCCTCAATTTCCGGAGGTTGAATTTGGCCAGCTTTAACATCACTTCCAATCGCAGACTTGATTGCACTCCATAATTTGCAAGAATGGTTCTTATTTTCTTGAATCAGGTTAGAATAATACGCCCTTTTTGCCTCTTTGATGGTTACAGTTATCTTGTTTCTGAGTGATCGATATTCTTGCCATTCATAAGATGATCCAGTCTTTTGTGCCTTTTTACTGGGTTAAGGTAAGATTATTGTCGCAGCGATGCCGCAATTGCGTGTCTTCACCACATGTTCCTTTGATCCGCTCACATTATTGTGTTTTCCGTCAAAATATTCGCTTGTTTTCGCTTTCGCTCGAACATATTTACCTTTATTATATGTCCAGTGAATAGTTTTATCCTCTGGGATGAATTTTCCGTCGAAAAATCGGTTATTTGGGCGGTCAGTGTAAAACGCAGACTGCAGACTGCAGACCGGCGGTAAAATGCAGACTGAGGGTAAAATAAATATTAATAATAAAAAAAACGAGTCATAAGGATAAAATAAAGATTGCTTGAAAGACAATCCTGTTTTACATCTGTCAACAACTCACATTATCATGACTGCAGGTCGCTGCACCTTTTGGGGATGCGATCGTACGCGTTGAAATCATCTGTGCTTTGTTTTTGCGCTTCCAGATGCATTGCAATGTTCCAAATTATTTGTCACACCGGTACATCGAGGGAAATCGATCGAAAAACCAACAATTATTACTTTGAGTACCTGAATAATCTCGGTTGTCTTTTTTCGGTGCAACTAAATGCACAAAGAATTCATGTATTCCGAGCAATTAGTATGGAAAGCCATAACTTTCTTATGTGATCATTCGTTATTACATGATGTGGTCTCACCATTATGAGATGTGGTTTCATCATTATGCGATGGGGTTTCACCATTACGTGATGTGGTTTCATCATTATGTGATGGGGTTTCACCATTACGTGACGTGTTTTGTCATTATATGATGTGGTTTCACCATTATGTGTTGTGGTTTCATCATTATGTGATGTGCTTTCACCATTATGTGATGTGGTTTCACCATTACATGGTGTGGCTTTGTCATTATCTGGTTTTGCCATTGTGTGATGTGCTTTCACCATTACGTGATGTGGTTTCATCGTTATGTGATCCTGTTTCGTCATAATGTCATTTCTTCGTTGCGTGTTGTGGTTTCTTCATTATGTGTTGTGGTTTTGTCATAGGGTCATGTGCTTCGTGTTTACTTACCATCACTTCCGGTGCCAAGCCTTAGTACCCAGTCTTCACACCCCACGACAAATTGCAAGCAGTGAATCATCATGTGTCATATATAGAGTGATGATTTTACATAACCCATAACCAGGAACAAGTGATGGAGAAGATCCTTAGGGAACTAAAGTTGGAGTCTTTATTTCCGAAATTTGCAGCGCAGCGTATCGAGCCTGAAAACGTCTCAGCGTTGTCTGATGAGGAGCTTTCTTGTCTTGGTGTGTCTACGATTGGGGATCGTCTTCGTGTTCGTGGCCTTTGTGCCAACGCTGAAAAAGATCATCCTTCGATGGCTGCAAATGTTCTTAGCGAACGCATGGCTCTTTTCAGTGGACGCAGCAGAAGTAGTAGAAGGGAGAAAGGCAGTTACGAAACGGTCTTGGACGGTAAGTTTCATCTGTGTAGCCGATCGATATCAGAGCAGAATTCCCTCGTCTACGGACAAACAAGTCCTGTTCCATGCTGGACTCGGCATGAAGAAAATCAAACTTGACTTAGAAGATGATGAGCATGATGTGTTGCAGAAGATAAGGTGTGGCGACAAAGGCGATGATGGCGAGATCAAAGGCTTTCCACAGTTAAAGGAATCAGGAGGATTCGAGATTATGTATTGTGTTTCGGGTTGCAAGGTATTAACACCTTTGAACTGTTCCTGGACTGCGAAAGATCTCAAGGCAAATGTTGGATCACAATCCAAACTGTACTTGCCACCAATACAGAAGAACCTTTGCACAGTTAGCATCCTTCCGCAGAACAAATCGCAAGTTAAAGAAAAGTGCATTATCTGTAATAAACAGATACTGATGAAAGACCTAAGACACCATGTTTTCATGTTTTCTTTAACTTGCGATTTCTTCTGCGGAAAAGCCTTTGATCTCGCCATCATTGCCTTTGTCGCCACACCTTATCTTCTGCAACACATCATGCTCATCATCTTCTAAGTCAAGTTTGATTTTCTTCATGCCGAGTCCAGCATGGAACAGGACTTGTTTGTCTGTAGACGAGGGAATTCTGCTCTGATATCGATTGGCTACACAGATGAAACTAACCTTCCAAGACCGTTTCGTAACTGCCTTTCTCCCTTCTACTACTTTTGCTGCGTCCACTGAAAAGAGCCATGCGTTCGCTAAGAACATTTGCAGCCATCGAAGGATGATCTTTTTCAGCGTTGGCACAAAGGCCACGAACACGAAGACGATCCCCAATCGTAGACACACCAAGACAAGAAAGCTCCTCATCAGACAACGCTGAGACGTTTTCAGGCTCGATACGCTGCGCTGCAAATTTCGGAAATAAAGACTCCAACTTTAGTTCCCTAAGGATCTTCTCCATCACTTGTTCCTGGTTATGGGTTATGTAAAATCATCACTCTATATATGACACATGATGATTCACTGCTTGCAATTTGTCGTGGGGTGTGAAGACTGGGTACTAAGGCTTGGCACCGGAAGTGATGGTAAGTAAACACGAAGCACATGACCCTATGACAAAACCACAACACATAATGGAGAAACCACAACACGCAACGAAGAAATGACATTATGACGAAACAGGATCACATAACGATGAAACCACATCACGTAATGGTGAAAGCACATCACATAATGGCAAAACCACATAATGACAAAGCCACACCACGGAATGGTGAAACCACATCACATAATGGTGAAACCACATCACATAATGATGAAACCACAACACATAATGGTGAAACCACATCATATAATGACAAAACCACATCACGTAATGGTGAAACCCCGTCACATAATGATGAAACCACATCACGTAATAGTGAAACCCCATCGCATAATGATGAAACCACATCACATAATCATAAAACCACATCACATAATGGTGAAACCACATCATGTAATAACGAATGATCACGTAAGAAAGTTATGGCTTTCCATAAATTAGGACGCGGGGATTTCATTGGTTAAGCTATGCGTGATAACCCCTAGGGAGAGGTTATAATTGAAAATTACATCTTCCAGATGCAAAACAAACGAACTTGTGAACTAAAGGATAAACACAACGTACACGAAAGCGAATGAAAGGATCCTAATAAGAAATTTTTACACCTCAGTCATACTGGCTTAAGCTGACTGAATTGAAACTTTAAATGATTGCAAAATCCACGTTATCTCTGTCTTTGTTAATTGGTATTGTAGCCATGAGTGTCAAAATTAATTGAGTTATTGGGTAATTACTCGATTACTTTGTTCAGTGCAGCAAAATGGACAGTTGAATTACAAGATGGTCACTTCTTTGCCTAAAAGCAACTCACTTAACGAAACTATCCTTTTTCCAACAACAACAAGGATTCAAACAGCTTCAATTCTTACAGAGTTCGATGAAAATCCGGATTTAAAACATGCAGTGGGGCAACCAAAGCGATGGGAGCTGTGTTGGGGTTTCAGTGTGAAAGTACAAACGGTTACTATACTCTTATAACTCTTTTTTCATTATTATTTTATTAACCCGCAGTCTGCAATCTGCAGTCTGCATTTTACCCTCAGTCTGCATTTTATCCCTGGTCTGCAGTCTGCGTTTTACACTGACCGGTTATTTGGGTGGTTTTTGGCAACAGAGGTTAATTATTCGTAATGCGATCGCTTCCGTTGCCGTTAGCAATGGGTCGCAAATTTGACACTTTTATCGCATTATCACGTTACGCATTGAATCCACGTTATCTATTATTCCTAAAAATCTAAAAATATTCGTGCCTCATCAGTTTTCGGTCGAATTTATGTCCAAGAAAGGAGATAAATTGCAGAAAATTTTAGTTTTGCATCCAAAAATTCGTAATCAACGCTAAAATGACCAAATTTTGCCTGGAAAACATATTTTACTGTTATTTTTCTTAAATTTTTTCGTTCAACTTTCGCTTTTATAAAATGTTTCAGTTGTCTGTAAATAAGTTATATGCTGTTAGAAAGCTTATTTTCTTAGATTTAAAATGATGTATTTTTCAGCCTAACTTTAAATATTTTTGAGAAAAAAAAAACATTTTTTGGCTGATTTACCGCGGTTTTCTTGCGGTTGGGAAAGTAGGAAAAAGAGTTAGGCCGGTAGCCAGGTTTTTAACCTCAGAAAAGGATCTGTTTCGTCGTACGAACGTGTGAGGACCTGTGAGCCAAAGGGCCTTTGCTGGTATGACTTCTGGGTGACCCCTTACTAACTTCTTACTAACCGAGCGCAAGGGCCGTACTGCCAGGGAAATATTGGCCCGAGGTCGTGGCAGTACGGACCGAGCGCAGCGAGCGAGCCAGCCCGTAATCGGCCCGTGGGCCAGTCACAATTAGCCAATCAGAGCGCGCGTTATATCGGCTACAAACCCCAACTCTGGAACGATGCACGTACCACAGGCAACCCAGTGTACCCTTACGGAGGGTCTAGTTGTGATGAAAGTTTCGTTGAGTAATTAGCGCTCTTATTTGATCGGTCATCCAAGGGAGCTTGTTAGAACGAGTTCTTCTTGTGCGTGTTGGTGCATGTCAATCAGCAATGGTGACAAAAATGTCTTAAAAGAAGTCCACGCCTCATCGACCGTGAGAGAGGTGCTAATGAGATCCCAGGAGGCAGAGTATAAGTCTCTGATGAAATTTGGGACTGAGTAGTTTTTGTAACTCCGACATTTGATGGTTTTTATAGGGCCCCTCGACGATCTAACTTTGCTAATGATGTAAACAACGGAATGATCGCTAATGGAGCATTCTAAAACACCAGAATCAGAAATCTTCCTTTGGTCTGTTGTGAAGGCTAAATCTATGTGTGGACGATCGTTCAACAATCCTCGTCGGCTCTTTGATAAGCTGAATAAGTTGATAAGCTTTAAATAACATGCACAGTTCTTTAATGTCAGAAGATATTTTCTTAGCGACTAGGTCACAGTTTAGATCGCCGAGTATGATTGTTTCTTTCCCCTCACTGCAGGAATAGTCAAGAAGGCTTTCAAACTTGCCAATAAAATCTTTCACCTCAACATTAGACGGTCGATAAACCGAGGATACCAGGATTTTACTCCTGTTCGGGAAAGTAAATTCAAGCCATAAAGCTTCAACATCAATCGAGCTTATATCTGTTCTTCGTCGTGCAACGAGCACGTACCGCCGCCACGTTGGTCATCCTTGCGATCTTTCCGAACGAGATTATAACCTACAATTAAAAGCTCGCCGTCGCGCCAAGAACTATTTAACCAAGTTTCATTAAGACAGAATACGTCGAATGGATTGTCCTGTAGAAAAATCCTTAGTTCGTCGAGGTGTTTAGGTAGGCTCCTGATGTTCAGATGACCAATCTTCAAGCCAGGTTTCTGCAAACTTGAGTTAATCCATCCAGGGTTAGGGGAGACATCGCCTAAGAGAATAATCAATATCATAGCAGTAGAGCTGTACTGAAGGAGTTTCATTGCCCTAAGTGCCTTTAGTCTTGGTTGAAAACGATCGTTGCTGTTATGAGAGCGAAGTGAACGGAGTTTCAGAATATAATTTGGACCCATTGTCGTTGCTAATTCTATGCTAAGGTGTACATCGACGACTCCAAGGTCTTCGTTGTTAGTTAGGAGCAAAAGGCTCTTGAACAGAACTAGGAACAGGACTTGCATTGGGAGTGTAGAGCGAAAATTGTGCAGAGCTTTGTGGACACCCCTACGATTTAAACAAGTTAATATACATTAGTGATGTGGAGCAATGTAAGCTCACGGGAGCAACAAAACGACCTCAAGATCTTATTGGCCTCCATAATTTTGTCGTTTAATTCTAAGTTACCTGACCCGGGTAGTCGTAAAATCCTGTTGAATCTGAGTTACCAAGTTGACAATGCCCTCAGGGACACTCCGCGGACATTCATCACGGATGTTATTAGTTCCAACATGGAGGATGATTTCATGTTGTTCCTTTCTAAGCAAGCGCTTTACGTAATCCTCCATATCTGCAATTCGAGCACCCGAGAAGGATTTGACTTCCAAATGTCTGTCATTTGTTGATAGATGCCAACCCTGGACGTGTTGAATAATAGAGTCCCCAGCTATGAAGACAAGCTGCTTTTTTCTGTGCGATCTGTAGTAGGATTTCCACTGGAGTCAGAATTAAAAGGATTCCGAGTTCTGTGCTGCATTCGAAGTCCTCCGCTGTTGATGGCTAGTTTGATTTCGTTCGATAGTCCACTGTGATGATTCGGTTGGATTTGCGTTCGTTGACAGTTGTGCCTTTTTGCTGCATTTTCCTTTGCTCCTCTGTTTGGATTTCTCATTGTTAACAGTTGCCCAGGGGGATATCTTGTTATGCACTGGTGATACAGCATTTACACCTTCAAATATTTGGTCCAGCAAATTTGGAGAAATCGTAGGGAAAAACATTTCTTCATTGGAGTTTTGGAGTTTGTTGTTCATAAGGCTTATAGCTGTTACAAAGCTCTTGTTCTCTCCGCGTAGCGAATTAGCTTCCTGTTTCAAAATGATGTGGCGGGACGCCAACTCCTGCAATTTATGAGATGCAGATTTATGACCAGCTCATTTGCATAACACTTGCTTGCTTCGGTTCTAAGTTTCTCAATTTCAAGGTGGCAAACGTCATTGACTTTAGCATCAATAAAAGAAGATAGATCTTCAACTACGAGCTTGTTGTTAGAACATGACCAAGCCGTTTCCCGTTTATCCCCTTAAGCGTTGGAATTGCTCCTCTCAATCGGCTCCTCACCATGGTCTTGAGATTGAATGGCGGCTAGAAGTCGATCAATTAATACCTAATATTTCCGCTTCTTTTGAGTCCACCATGGGAAGGAATTTACCTGCAAGACATTGTCTGTGGCGGGGTATTTTGACTTCATCGACGTTCCCTTGTTCATAAGAATGGTTCACTTACAATTTTTTGTCAATTAGTCGATTCTTTACGACAGTAATGACCTATTTTTTTTAAAGGGGCAAACAAGATTACTGTTTTTTACTACCCTGGTGCCGTCTTAGAAATCTGAGCGGAAACAGAGCTACGCTGACTTGGGCAGGAATAAAGATAAGGATATAATTTTTTTTTTAATTTTGCGCAATAGTGCGTTGGATCTGGAACCCCATTAGTTCCATGGATTTGGTGCGTTCTAGAACAAGGGTAGTCATTTTAATTTGGTCCACTGGGACAGGCCGAAGTTCGTGTAAGTTGAAGAAGCTGTTTAGGTCCAACTGGAGTGTGGCCTTTAATCTACCAGCATTGATATATTGAGAGCAAATGAAGAAAAACCTCGGCGCATTAGTTTAGTTGTGGGCCCAGGGAAACAGAGATTTTGTTACCTTGTGGAGAACACCGTTGAAAGGAAAATGAAAATGACAGACAAGCAGTGAACGTTTTTTAATCCAGACTTACGCTCATCTTTGGGGGAACATGAGTAAATTAATGAAACGTAAGGCACCAGTCTCTTCAGAGGGTCTTCAGATAAACCGTGTACATGCAATAAACTATGTGGATTCCACTATGTATAGTGTTAACTAAACATATGAAAACCAACGAATTCCTATTCCTCCACCTTTCCAGTTTAAATTCATTACTCTCCTCTTTTGTCATTCAAAACCAGGATAACCTCCAAACATAATACGACAAGTTTATACAAATATGAATTTCTTCTTTTCCTTTGACAACCTTAGAGAGTCTAAAAAGAAAGATAGAGAAGGAATAATTAAGATTGAGGTGCAGATTTCGGAATCCATAACGATGAGAATGAATGTGTCGCAAAAGTCGTGTAATGTCCCTCAATTTGGACTAGAATGAATTTCGCCCCACCTCAAAATATCAAGGGAAACAGAGACGCTGCAGGCTAGCAGGAAATTAAACTGAACAAAAAATTAATAGCTCAGATATGAGACCAACTGCAAAAACTTGGCTCCGACTGAAGGCTAAATCATCAAATAAACGCCATCTCATAATTTGCAGTATTTAGCGGAAACAGGTACACCCCAACATCTCAGCCGGCTAACACCTCCGTCAGGGTAAATGGTAAGTCGCACATGTGAAATCACACCGCAGTCTTCGAGTTTATCGAAAAGGTGAAGCTTGTCTGGGGACAACTGAAAAGCAAAATCAGACAACAGGGTTACTAGAGTAAAATGACATTTGACCTTTTCCACTAACAATGATGTGCAACGACACAAGCGCACACCACTAAGCTTTGGAATTTTGCCCTAAAGGAGATTTCTTGTTACAATCTTGCAAATAGAGAAACGTAAATCTCCGCGTTGTTTGTTGAGAGTTTAGGAATATTATATTACTGTGTTACCAACGAAATGTCCTTGTTGTCGCCATTAGTTTACTTTATCACCAAAATTTGAAGCATGGACACTACCACACAGTTTCACGACCTGAAAAAGTTATAGTACCGTACGAAACATCAATTATTTGTTAACAGGATGCTATGGTATTGCAATGTTAATATAGGCAAGCCATGTTTAAAAGTCCCTTTTTTTTCCCTTAACGCTTTAATATCAAAAAACGAATTCGGTCACCTCCATTTTTGATTGCTGGAAAATGCTCCTCGGGCTAAGATGACACTCTCTCCAAAGTTAAAACTTCTCAGCCATTTCAAATTTTACAATTTCACAATAGCTCTCAATCGGCTCTGGTTTTTTAAATTTTTTCAGAAGAGTTTTAACTTCACCTATTTATCACTTAAGGGGTGTTTTGAGGTGGTTCTGCTATTGTTACCATGTCACAATATTGACCACTTATTGTTGTTTCACATGACACCAATGCACTGCTGTTTGACAGTTTGCTATTCCTTCCAAATAGCACGATGTCTTGAAAGTGTTGAAACTGGTTTGAGCCACCTCAAGTAAAAAATAGCAGGTGTGTTATGATGGCTTTTTCAGACTTCTCCAGTTGAAGAACATTTGCATCTCATGAATATATGGTGTGTAGCAAACTGATTGTTATAAGGTGTGTTATCATGCACACAAATGGTGTGTAATTATCACACACTTAACCATCATAAGGTGTTAGAGTGTACATTTTCTTGTACCTTCGCCAAAGAATTTTTGGCTAGTAGTACTATTGGCCCATCTGACCCGGCTATTGGCCCGCTTGAACTCGGCTTCTGATTGGTCCATTCAAAAAATGAATGAGATGCATTGGCTTCTGATTGGTAAAAAATAACGTCATCCGAGCGGCCATTATCACGTGCACACGTTCTAAGGAGGGTTTGATTGGTTTAGAAATGGGGGTCAAAGTCCAAAAAATCAAAATGCCCATGTAACCTACCCCAAGATCCGGATTAAACCCCTCCCCCCCCCCGGTTCTGGGCTAGGGTCGACAAGACGGCCGCCGCGATGACGTCATTTTTTAACCAATCAGAAACCGATGCATCTCATTAAATTTTTTGAATGGACCAATCACAAGCCGAGTTCAAAACCGAGTCATAGGGTCCAATAGCCAATTGACCATTTTCACATTCCCCATAATACACTTTGTTTGCCCCCCCCCCCAAATTTTGCATAAACCATTGTTTTCAAATGCTCTTGGGACACTGCATATTCCCAAGAGCATTTGAAAACAATAGTTTATGCAAAATTTGGGGGCAAACAAAGTGTATTGTGGGGAATGTGAAAATGGCCAATAGGAGGAGGGGATGACGTCACGGAATTCAAGATGGCCGATGTGAAAAAGAGAGGCCACAGGATTTGTTATTTGTGAATCATAAACGGTTTAATATACAAACAAAAACTATTTACAGGCGGGAATGTGCGAGGGGCCCAGTGCGAAACCTTGTCCCTAAAATAGGGTCATGGGATCCAGAACCCATTAACCAAATAACAAGAGGCACAAAAGTAAACAAGATAGGGCAACATGCTTCTTGGTGTGGGGTTGAGCCACAGCATCATAAACATAAGCACCATAAAGGTGGTCAGCTGATTGAACATGACAAGAGGATGGCAAGTCATGGGGAGGACTGGTGCAGGCAGTGTGGTTAGTCATTGAATAGCCTCCTCCTGATGTTGTCCCGATCTGGTGGTGAAGATTCTCTGACAGTCTTGGGAAAGTCTTGTGTAGCCTTTGTTACAAAACGGGTTCGGCAGTGAGGACATCGCCATTCTCCCCTCTGTGTTCTGTGGGGGTATCCGTACTGGTTCGCCAGGAAAGCGTAGAGGCACCGGTCGTGCATCATTTGTTTGCAACAGGAGATCTTCCCGGGGGCTGACCGGTGCCTCGGATATCTCCTTCTGCCCAGATAATGGCACATGGCTGTGAACACCAGGTTTTCCAGCATGTGTGGCTCCGTCTAGGCAAATGATGCATTTTTTTGGATTATTTTTTTGTAAATAAGAAGGCATTCACCATTTCCCAACTCACGGGGATGCCAAGGCGTCCGTGGTTAAACGTTTTAATCATACGTTGAAGCAATGCATGTATCGTTATTTCACAGCCCGTAATACGCGAGCCTATCTCAGTGTACTGCCCCAATTACTCGACGAATACAATAGGAGTTTTCATTGGAGTATCGGTATGGAACCACACGACGTGACCCACCAGAACAAAGAGAGCATGTGGACCAAGTCGTACGGCAAATGACTGAAGTCACATCCTCGTCCTAAACTCAAAGTGGGCAATCGAGTATGACTCAGTAAGAAACATCGTCCTTTCAAGAAAGGATATTTACAGGCGTGGACGGAAGAAGTGTTTCTGGTCCAACAAGATCAAAGAATGGGACGGGACACCTTTAGAAGGCAGTTTCTATGAATAGCACGTTCAGAAAGTCACCATACCCGACGACGTCTTGTTCCATGTGGAAAAGATTTTCTGACGACGCCATCAAACTGTGAAAGTCTGTTGGATGGGTTGGCCCAGTAAATACGATAGTTGAGTCCTTTGTTCGGCTTTGAAACATGTATAAAAAAGAGAGATGTCGAAAAAATAAAAAAGAAATGAACCATGTCGTGTTACAATACCTTGTCGAGTCATGTACAGAAAGCCGAGTTCCCTGATAATGGCCCCTCCGAGTTTAAAGCGCGCCTACCCGGAGATCAAGTGTGACAAGAGGACGACCAATGGAAAATTGGGATTGGCCGGCGTGTCGCTACCTACCGTCCCACAGAACGAGGTACACTCTGAGAATCTCCTGATCCACGTTGCCGAGACGGGTACGCATCCGAAAGATTGGAATATACGGGCGGATACCTGTGCAGGTACTCGTACGTTGCTGTGAATGACAAGACCTTGGTCGGGAACTGAGGAGGTAGAGGTGTGTTGAGATTGACGGATATTAGCCCTTCATCGACGGGGGTGGAGTTTGTAAAAAAGATCATTGACACGTTGGAACAGAAGATTCAAGACTCTATGGGTCTTTGGATCTTGGACTTTTTTTTTCTTCTTTTTTTTAATAATTTTATTTTTTAAATATGCACAGTTACACCATAAAACATTGCAAACTACAGTAAACGATACAATAAGTATTGCAATATGAACATGACATCAATTACAGCACTACCAAGGACTAATTGCATTAAAATTACATGTTTTCTAACAACTTGGAGAGCGTGCTATTGAGTCTGGTCGTGGACTGGAGATTCACGAATCTGAACAAAGCCTTCCAGGCGGCCCGCAGTCATACGTCACAAACTTTGTTGTTGGTCTACTTGGATGTGGCAGATAGTAATGTGGTATGAGAATCGGAGCATCCTCTGGTGCGAGAAGTCCATTACCGGTATATTCGAGGTGGTGGGGGTAATGTGTACTTTGAGGCGGTGCACATTCAATGGATGCCCATGCGACGTCCTTATTTGGATGTGATGGAAGTCAGTGTGGGTGAGAGTACCAGAAAACTGGTCTCTTTTGGTAAAGGAGGTAGGACCATTGTGACGTTTCAACTCCGGAGGAGACCGCAAGTATAAAAAAGCAGGAACACTGGGAAAGAACCATCATCATTGTCACCATGCGTGGAGGTAGTCTGACACGGTATCTTCCCCGTACCTTCGTGGTTAACAGGGGTCTGGAGTCACAGAAGACTTGATCAAGATTCCATTGCCTTGCAATTGGGACTTCACGCGGCCGCCGGTGGCCAATCGCTAGGCGTGGTAGGACAGGGCGTGGGACAATCCTTGAAACGGGGATTGAAACGAAAAGCTGGGTGGAACATGAAAGCAAAACGAAGCGTGGCTTCCATTTTTGGAACATGAATCTTGTGGTTGCATTGATAGCGTGCCTATAGTTGACATCAGTCGGCCGACGCTGGTATAAAAGGGCCAGGTCTTCCATGTCAGTATGGTGGTTGGCTGGGTAGGAACGTATCAGGACCTTGGCTCAGTCTTTTGGGGCGACGACGACCACAACGTAGAAGAAGAAGATGAAAAAGATGATTCTGGATCTGTTTACCATGCCTTTGACAAACATGGCCGTAGAGGCTTACCAAATGGTTCCTACAGTCAAGCCATGACGAGTATCATTCCCATTTCCCTTACGATCCCTGGCTTGGACGAATTTGTCGATTTGGGGCGCAGTTACTTGGAAGTGGAAATAAAAATTGAATTTGGCAGCGACCAATGGCATAGTGGCCGATGCCAACAGTGCGTCGGATGCCAACAACACCAAGTTTGTATACCTGACCAACAGCCTCACCCATGGGCTCTTCAAGCAGATCAACCTATGACTGCGTGGTGTCTTGATAAGCGAACAAACCGATATGTACATGTACAAGTCATTTTTGGAAACATTGCTGAACTACAATCGAACTGAAGGGTCAACTCTGTTAGCACCTCAAGGTTGGGTCAACAATTTGAACGTGACCGAGCAATTGGCAGCGGATGGACGACATCCCCACCCCCGTAGGGTGGGCATACAATGACGACAATCTGCAGTTCATGTATGTGTTGGTGTCTATGCTCATGGAGCCTAGATTTCACCACGGATTTCCACGCCTCCACACATAGCTTAAACTCCTCCACTGTCTGTCCGCGAAGGGCAAAGGAATGAGTAAACAACACAACGAGACCACACCATATCTATGAAACAAAGGACAATCCCGGTATGCTCTCAAAGTAGTAACGAATGTGCCACCATTGTTGTTGGTCGGTACGTCGTGGCGATTTCGTCCGTCTGGGTATGTCTTCCAAAGAACATATCATCTAAGAAAATGATTCATAAAAGAAACGCAATCCGACCCAAGAGTGCGACTCTTGGGGTGTACAGGCATGACAACAACGACGACCGTAGGAGTCTCGACATGGGTCCATCGCCAAACACCAGCAGCAATCAAGGAATATGGCGCAAAGTGTAGTTATTCACACGTGCGAGGCAATGCATGCACATTGCCACATCATCATGATCACAACATCGGCACTCCCACTTGATCCAATAATACTTTCCGCCAATATAGTCCCTCTGATAGGCGACCACCATCTAGGAAGAAAATATCAACATGAACAATATGGGAGAAATGGTTTGATAAAAGCTTCAGGGCGACGCCCGTACAATAACGGTACCCCGGACAACCTGTCATATCGTAAAGACAATACAAGCATCGCATGATTCGGGACCCGTCCCGGGACGGGCCTCTCGTACTGCAAAACCCACACTCCAAGACGACAACCAATTCTCCTACATACGTTGCCGTCATCTTCAAAATACCCAAAATCAAAGCGAGTCGATCAGGTTCTGTGGTTTCAAAAGACAATGGAGAAGAACAACGTACCGTGCCATGTTGTGTGCACCATGGTGGGCGTGACATCTCCTTGTGGATGGGATCCCACCATCTCCTTCTGTCCACTTCGTACAATAGATCTCTAGTCTCCAAGATCCTATGGCAGAGTTCTTCAGGCAATAGGTCCCAGTAAGAGGCATCATCTTCTGTCACTGGGGTCTTCCTCTTCTTCTTCCACTCCTGCTTCCATCCTCAATCATTCTTTTGGTCCAGCCAAGCATATAGCGCTGTTCCTTTGCTGTCTCCATCCGTCTCCTTGACATAGCCATATCTAAGAAGCATCGCGTATGATCCATGACGCTTCTGATATCCAAGTCCACCTCGTTCGCCACTTAAGACCTAACCATCCAACAATAATAGACCCCGTAAAGGTCACATTACTTTTCTGGGGGATATCCCCATCCCCTCAGAAGACCTTTTTTTGATCCTGATTGGTCCAATTCCCATGGCACACGTCATGGAAGGTCCCTTTACCCATCATGGACAGTGACGAAGAATTAGCGTGAGTGACCGACACTTTCGAACAGGCAGTGCTGTTGCTCCTCACAGTCATTTCCAGTTCCAAAGACAACCTGTCGTAGAACGAAACAGTGTACGCATGGGTGTTCACGAACATGTGTTCCAGCTTCGACCCCGACAGATCGGTGCCTTCATCTCTCGGCAACGATTAGCCGATGCCAACCCACCGCGCACCGGTGGTTCAGTTGGTTGAGCACGGGGCTGCCATGCACGAGGTCGTGAGTTCGACTCTGGCCAGACCAACACTCAGGGTCTTTAAATAACTGAGCAGAAAGTGCTGCCTTTGTAATTACATCTGCAAATGGTTAGACTTTCATGTCTCCTCGGATAAGGATGATAACCCGGAGGTCCCGTCTCACAAATAACTTCCATGTTCATTAGTTCCCTGTGGGACGTTAAAAAACCCACACACTTCGAGAACAGTAGGGAATGAAGTTCCTGGTGTTGTGGCTGTCCTCTGTGTGTATATGGGTGGGTGGGTGGGTAATAGCAGGTCCACATCAGCTGAATAGCTGCCAAAACTTCAACCTGCTCAAACAAATAACATAACATGCTCTGGTCTAGGGACTTCATGCAGCTCTCGAAGAAGACATCCCAGGCGGGGATCGTATCTACATAGCCCTAGCCTCCAATCAAACAGCCAATGCCTACAATGAATGGGGACTAAGAGCCGGAGAATGGCGCCCTCATGGTCAAAGAGCTGACACCTTGTTAGGCAATCTCTCGCACATGCTCAACTCCAACGAACAGTTCAAGATGGAAGATTCATTCACCCTTTTCTTTGTACACGTTTGTGGTGCCCCCCTCAGTTCCGGTAAACGAAAGACGTACCTGCCAGGTCACCAAGCTTCTACATGTCTCACAGGATTCAAACAATGTGTCCTACACGTCCCAGAGGATGATGACACTCTATGCTGTCCTTGAGCCACTGTCCTCGCTCGAGGTGTCCACCAAGCCAATGACCGCACCACACGTCAACAATGGACCGATCCTACAGGAAACCAAAGCAGGATCACGCAGGCAGCTCGGGATCTTTTCGAAGAAGTCCATCTACAGCAACAACTCTGCGGTCCGGAGGAACTCCATATACTAGCCACTGCTCCCAGTCTCCAAGACTAAATGATTGTCATGGTGGATGCCAACCGCACTTTTGCTCATTTCCCCTACGGACCTGGGGACACGCTCTGTCACGAACTGGTCAATGTACGCCAACATCAATGTTTCTTGCAAGTCGAAAAGACCCCAACTGAGGTACGACGGGAACAAAGACGTCGACTAACCGATCGTCGGGTTGCTGCAGGCGGATTGCAGGCCCTACTAGCCAATGGTGCCGCTGACTTGCACGCTCTACTAGCGGGCAACGGCGACAACAACGACAACGAGGATGACGAGGATCAAGAGGACATACCTCCCCTACATGTCTTTTTCGACATTGAAAGCATGCAAGTAGAGGGACGTCACATTCCCAATCTCGTCGTCGCCGAGAGAGAGACCCATGAGCATCCCACATGGTTCAGGGATCCTCACGACTGCATCCTCCATTACCTGGAGTGGTTGGAAACTCTGACAGAGAACGGGACTCGACCCTTGACGGTAACAGCCCACAGTTTCAAGGGCTGACAGTTACCCCGTCATCGACAAACTCAACTGACAAAAGAGATAAATCGAACGGAAACGTTCTGCAGCTCATGTACGGTCACAAGGATATGACCATATGGTTTATAAACTCGCTCTCGTTCTTTCAAATGCCGCCAAATCGGGCTCACCAAACTCAAGAAAGGACACTTTCCTCATTTGTTGAACACACCCGAAAACGTGATGTACGTGGCATCTTTCCCCGACAAATCATTCTACAATGCCCGACGGCATGTCGATCAAGAAACGTCAAGAGTTTGACACGTCGTATGATGACCAGGCAGCTCGAGGGGTCCTCTTCGACTTCCAAGCAGAACTCCTGATGTACTGCGAGTTGGACATGCGACTCTTGAAACAAGGGTGCCTCACGTTCATGCGGGATTTCCAGGCTTGTACTGAATTCAATAGTTTCGAACAGATGACGGCAGCCTCGGCCTGCAACCATTACTTGCGTATGGATTGCATGGAAGAAAAACCATTGCGTCGGAACCCCTATTGGGATGGCGAGGTCGCATCAATCATTCCCAAGCCTCCATGGAATGGTTGACTTGGTGTGACCAACATGAAACCATGGCCCGCACTTATGGACACGCCGTCGCCGATCACCATCCTCTACACCGCCAAAGGATCCAACATGGATGCTCGAAACGAGGGCGAGTACCCAATCCCCGGCACCTGACACACGGTCGACCGCTACAATGCCCATACCAAGACTGTGTACGAATTCCACGGGTGCTTCTGGCACAGATGTCGGACCTGTCATCCTCGATGTACAGATGTGCATCCAACACTCCTAGACCGGACCACGGAACATATACGAGATCTCATAGACAAAAAACGAACTCTCCTACAGTCTTGGGTACCGAGTCGTGAAAATGTGGGAGTGTTTGTGGAATGCCCTCAAAAACACCCATCCAGACCTGCCGAGTACCTGACCCATCTCGACCTCCAAGCGCCTCCTCAGGAAGCTTTTTGCGGGGGTCTAACATACATCTCATCTCTACACCCGAAACGAAGAGGACGGAGAAGAGATTTGGTACGAGACCCAGACCCAGGTCCGGGAACTCACCGGCCCTCAACCCTTCGTTGAAGTTCATTACAAACTGCAAGCCCACAATTTCCTTCCTTCACCCAATCTCAACATCTTCATGGCCGCTTTCCCGACCTGTCACAACAGACACCGACTCTATCAAGCTCTAGATCATCTCAGTGAGTGCGTACTCTATTTTGACAGCGACTCAGTCATCTACCTTCATCACCCTGGTGACCCACCGTTGCATCCCCCACGAGGCGCTTATCTCGGCGACTTCAAAGACGAACTCGATGCTGGAGATCGCATAGTTGAATTCTACTTGGGCGGTCTGAAGAACTACGGCTACAAGAAGGTCCAGAATATGATTATATGACTAAAAGCACTAAATAACAGAGAAAAAATAACAGAGAAGAGGTTTACAACTGATCTTGATACTTAATGGTGCAGAAATCTGCAAACCGCTTTGTCTTAGGAACAAAGCGCACCGGAACACATTCGCCTGAACAGAGGCAGAATGGCCTGTCAATAGATGGTTTTCACTCACGTGACATGGCGGCCATATTGGTGTACAAAACAATACAAAATGTATGCATGGAATATGCATAAAATAGAGTTTGTTTCCCAAAGGAGAGAACGTCTATTGTTCTTGTACACCAACATGGCCGCTGTGACGTGACGCGAAAACGATCTATTGACACACAAGGAATTAATGGCTTCAGTACAGGAGACAACAGCCAGTCACGCTTGATAAAATTTGTGCAAGCTTTCTCCCTTCTCTGGGAAAGGGCAGTGATGCCCTTCAGAACGGACGTCAGAGCACCTTGGATGAGTAATTGCACCATCCTCTAGACCAGCCTCGCACCACACATGTCATTCAATCTCACACCATCCACAGAAACGCCAAGACCTACACATTGGAGATGCTACCATCTCACAAAGATTACCGACTCGTCTATTCCAAACGTGTTCTGGATGCCACAACGGCCAAGACCTATACGTACCGCTAGGAACACCTGACCGATGAAGACTTGGACCTCGTAGATCAATTATCAGACTTATTCTTAGAGATTAGGCACCAGGCCCCTCCCACGTTCCTGCTTGTACATAGGTTTGTTTGTACATTAAACCGTTTATGATTTGTAAATAGCAAATCCTGTTGCCTCTTTTCTATTCACTAAGCCATCTTGAATTCAACGATGTCATACATGATTTTGTGCGATGTCGCGTGATCCTGCGTATGATCTTGCACGATCCCACTCAATATTGCGCGATTGTGCGTGGGATCCCATGTGACATCATCCCATCCGCCATGTTGAATTTCTGTAACGTCATACCCTTATCCTATTGGCTATCAGACCCTATGACCTGGTTTTGAGGGCGGCTTCTGACTGGTTCATGACGCCCTCTTGGATACTCCATCACAGAACCGTGGGGGTGAACACAGATCCTGGGGTAGGTTGTGATGCCATCTTGAATTTTTGGACTTTGACCCCCATTTCTCCACCATTCCAAATCCTCCTTAGAAACGTCATTTTTTAAACCAATGAGAAGCTGATGTATCTCATTATTTTTTTAATGGACCAATCAAAAGCCTCCCTCAAAACCGGGTCATATGGGCCCATCTTGAATTCAACGATGTCATACATGATTTTGCGCGATGTCGCGTGATCCTGCGTATGTTCTTGCGCGATCTCACTCAATATCGCGCGATTGTGCGTGGGATCCCATGTGACATCATCCCATCGCCATGTTGAATTTCTGTGACGTCATACCCTTATCCTATTGGCTATCGGACCCTATGACCTGGTTTTGAGGGCGGCTTCTGATTGGTTCATGACGCCATCTTGGATACTCCATCACAGAACCGTGGGGATGAACACAGATCCTGGGGTAGGTTGTGATGCCATCTTGAATTTTTGGACTTTGACCCCCATTTCTCCACCAATCCAAATCCTCCTTAGAAACGTCATTTTTTAAACCAATGAGAAGCTGATGTATCTCATTATTTTTTTAATGGACCAATCAGAAGCCGCCCTCAAAACCGGGTCATATGGGCCCATAGTACTACTTTGGCTGTAACCTCTTCTTATGAAAACTAAGGGAAAAAAGAATGTCTACCTTTGTCCGAGGAAGGAGTGTTTTCCATGAAAATGTACTCCACTCTTCCTCTGAAACATCATGTTTGGCCTCTTTCCTTGTTAGAAACCCTAGAAGCAGAAAGCATTTGTTCCAAAGCCAGTCCCCAAGCACAAATAACCTCGATTGTTTTCCATTCGTGCTATCTCATCTCACCCACCTTCCAGTTTACAAGATTCCGGAAAGTTGCCTTTGAAATGGTTTGTATCAACCTCAACCTTTACGAAAGAAATCAAGCAATTAAAGAAATACAGCACGCAATTTTTAGGATCTAAACACATTTAAATCCTGACAGTTTGGCAGGAACAAACTCCTCCAAATTAGTCACTCTTAATAGACGAAATCGGTTATCTAAATGTTGTACCCAATTCAAATCTTTGGGAATAAAACGTTTTGTTCCAAGTATTTCCATACAATGTTGTAAAAAGGGTTGCTGTTATTCATCATGGTGAAGTACAATAATAATAATAAAGTATTCTTGTTTGTCTCACGATGTGGTCACTTGTGATGTAGATTGCGACGTTTCGACTGGACGCTGCTAGTCTTCATCAGGCAATGAGGTCGACTGGTTATGCGTCACCTTTTAAGCAGGATGCTCCGCTGAGATTGGTTGGGTTTCAGCAGCTGTGGTTGGTGCATTTTGATCCTCAGTTTCGATTTTTTGTTCATGGATGCCCATGATCAAGAAACACGACAACAGGAGAACCGTACGACAGGGGACCGCCAAAGGAACTAGAAGCCGAAAAAATGAGGATCGAAGTGCGCCAATCACAGCTGCTGAAAACCAACCAATCACAGCAGGGCATCCTGCTTGAAAGGTGGCGCGTAACAAGTCGACCTCATCACCTGATGAATAGAGATCTTTAGATCCGAGAACCAGGACCAGGACCAGGACAAGGGCCAGTTTTGGCTGTGCACGTGTCTACTGAGCATGCTCACTAGGTCTGTCACGGTCACACAACTTGAAAAACTTGTCCTCCCCAAGTGGTTGACGACGAGTTTTGGTTAACAAGTTGCCCTCACGAAACCAGTTTTTTTAGGTAAGTTTTATTTATTGTTGACAAGCTTTTATCTTTCAAAAGACAAAAAATATTTTCAGTCGTATAAAATGTAGTTTCGATATCCAATTTGAAACAAATGAAGAGAGAAAAGCTGATTTTTTAATGCTTTGTTATGCATTAAAACAAGCAAAGCCAAGTTGATATGTTGTGAACTGTGTTTTAAACTGAGAGTGCTAGAGCATTAATTATTAATACTTTATCAAAATATTTCTTGAAAGCTTTATGGCCATTGCAGGGAGCAATTAAATGAAAGAGAAATGAAAGATATTAGTCTTTCAACCTTTGCAAAAATACGAATTGTCCTTTTTTTGTCTCGAAAACGCACGAAAACAAGAGGAACTTCTCTTTGATTCATTATTTTTCTCTTGGCAAGATCTGCATTTTACTTTTTTTTTTTTTTTGGATGAGCTTGTTGATTTGTAAAACATTAGTTGGTTGTTAAAAATAAGCAGAGATAATCGTTATTATCAACGTTCTATTTTTCCGTTTGAAGTGTTTCCCTCCCTTTAGTAATTTGTGTGCTTCCCTTTCTCGTGTATTATTTTGCGCACCCTGCAGTGTTTTATAATCGTTCTTCCCTTGCTGAGCTGAGGCTCGAAATAGCTTATTGTTGTTTCTTTTACCGGCTACAAGAAAGGGAGGGAAGAAAGATTAGATGAATATTTGCTGACTACATATCTGATTTTGTGAAAACTTCACAAAGATGAATTTCCTTTATACTTGATTAATTGCATTTATGTGATAGTTAACACTTAAATTTGTCATTTTAGCACATGAAAAAAAAATCATTCTCAATTTTGAAGGATCCTTATATAGGGGTTAATTTTGGGCCAGGAATCCCATATATGTATTAGCACATGTTACTGAGGTTGTTTAGTAAACAATGTCCAACCAAGCCTAGTTTGGTAGGGTCACTTCTCAAAATTGTTGTTGATTTCAAAGTATCACCATGAGTCATTACATTACATTTGAAAGTACTGTTGGATGGTTGGTGGCTCTAAGTCAAAAAAGGACCTGGACATAGAACTGTACAAACAAGTGTGAGCATTCCGAACAAGTGCACAGGCAGAGTACATGGTGCCAACTGGACTAAGTCCAGGAAAGCAAAACATGAAAGAATGTCTCCAAACGCCCATTCAACAGCTGAGCGAACTTTGCTCATTGAGGAATTAAACGCCTCTTGTTCTTCTGTGAGGTGGGCATGCCTATAAGGTGCTTGGAGGTGGAGTCTAAAGGGGCATGCCAGGTCACTGAAAATGCAGAGTGGCTGCAGTGCCTCATCATCTGAATGTTGTTGGAGTTGAAGAAGCAAACCAGACATCTGAAGCATTCTTGAATCATGCCTCTTACCTTCTACAAGGTAAAAAAACAGCTTAAAACCAACTTACAGGATATAAATCATACAGCTGAATTGTTCATGGGCATAAATATATTTTAGTTCAGAGTGCAGCAAGGGTCAAAATGATGGCAATGTGAATGCCCAATAACATCAACTACATTTATTTACTATTATTTATAACCTTAGAGGGCATGACTTAGTAATTATAATAGCATATCAGCTCATAGGGGCCAATGTTACAATGTATTTCATTTCTATATTTGGCATGGAACAAAAATAAATAAATAAATTAGCTCCAACATTTTTTATATTATCTCTATTTTGCTCACTCAAAGTTGGCTTAGTCAAGCAAGTACACCTCACTGTTTAATAGGAAGAATGATTTCTGTTCATGGATCAAGCTGTTTTTTTAATGAAAAACACAATTATAAAAATTTCAGCTCCTTTCATGGGTACAGAGTATTTTCTCGAATCCACTATCAAAGGCTTATTTTGTGTACTCCATTTATTATACTGGATAAAATATTTCAGGGTCACATGTTGATTATAGACAAAAGACTATAGTCTTGTTATTTATTGAAAAATAATATATGAAGAATTCCTATACCACACACACTGAATACTCACCAACTGGACCAAAAAGGTTAGCTATGAGGCCATTTGGAGCCACAACAGACTGGAATTTTAGGCCATGTACTCGCTTATGGCCATTGTACATGACCCGTTGGTGCTCGCCTGGGCGAGAGATTGGTCTAACCGTAGCATCCACAAATCCCCAGCAGTTGTCCAGCACAGCACCCTTCTGACTGATCGGCCAGGCAAACAACTCCAGTTGGGCTGGTCAATGTCTCGAAGGGGATGGTCATGGGAACTCACAATGAACTCTTTTACCTCTGAGAGAATCAGACTTACTGGTAGCTCGTACTGGTAACATCAACAGCCCTTCCAGACCAGTGGCAACAGTTCCGTTGATACATGTGAATGATTCAGGGATCCTCAGGGCCTCATACAGAAGATTAATCTCACCACTTCCAAATCTAAACTCCGCTTTTAACTCTGCCTCACTCATATCTCCAAGCGTTGCCTCTACACGGTTGTAATTCCAGTACGGAATCGATGGATTCTTCCGATTTTGGTCCATGATGATTTGTATAACCTCCTCCTCTTCAGATTCATCGTCAAGATATAACATTATTGCTGCTGCAAGTGTATTTTTCTTTGAAAACATGGTGAAATCAGGAAGAAAACTAAAAAACTTTCACTGGCACCGGTTGTTTACAATCTAAATGTTGGTAAATTGACGCATACCACGTCGAGGACAAGTTTGTAGTGCCAGAGCGTGCGCGGCCAACACTGGTCCTGGTCCTGGTTCTCGGATCTAAAGGTCTCTAATACTATCAGTATGCAGTCGAAACGTGACGATCTACTTCACAAGCGACCACATCATGAGACAAACAAAAATACTTTATTACTATTATTTCCAAATAATTTAAATGTGAATGCTTCATTGTCATGCAAATTCAACACGCAAAGAATCTTAACCCCAAGAGATTTGAATTGGGTACAACATTGCGTTAGCCGAATTGGTCTATTGTTCACTACCTTTTGAACAACACCTGGATGCCCCAGTTGAATAATGGACCACTCCCAACCTGTTAAAACAGAAATATGTGTTACATTGAAACATAGTTTCATGCTACTCCAGCTTAAAATGAGTTACGATTTATGACTCGACATTTCGACACGGAAACTCTGAGCTTAGTTGGAACATGATGCTTGCCAAATAAGTCATACAAAATTGGGTGGAGTAATTAAAAAATTATCAGCACCAACCAGAGGTACCATCAACGCCTTTGTTTGGAATCTTGGCACATTAATTCCACCAATGCTCCTTTGACCCGTGATGATAGCAGTCTTTTAGTGAGCGTAAAAAAGGACTTGTGTAACAGCTTTAGATCGCCCCTGAAGAAGACACTAGGCAGGATTGTCGAAACGTCGGGTCTTGAACACAAGTTGCGTTAATTTTTAGCCAGAGTAGTGTGAAACTCTGTTCTATAGTTCGGCTGCTTCATGAACGGTTATATAAACTGCAATCTACCTCAAAGGCTACACTGCTTTTTGTTTTTGTTTTTTCTTTATCATTTCCCAGTTTCCTTTCGTTTATCAGCATAAACCAAGGTAACCAATAGTCCACTGCAAAAACCAACTTTGTAACACCATGCACGTTCTGAATACTAATGGTGCAAACTTATCCTATAACAATTTTACAATAGGCTCAGGAAAACACCCGTTCCCTTTCGTTGAACAGCAATGTTGAAACCGTTTACAAGCCTCTTCTGAAATCGTGTTAAAACATGTTAAATCGAAGTTGAGTCTATTTTCATAGGTTTAGTGTTGCTATCCTTTGAAAATTTAACGTTTTAATGCCGTTTACCATCCTCTTTCTACAATGTGCATGCGCACTAGTCAGTCCCTCAAAGAGTGTAAAAAATGCAGCTGCAGTTTGAATGTTAACAGTGTGTTGAAAACGGTTGCAACCACGGTGTGCAACAAAATCGAACGAATGTTAAAGCGAATGTTAAAGCTGTTTGCCCAGGCCCTTCACATTAATTTTTGGTCACACATTAACATTAGTTGAACATTATTTTTTGCTTACTAAACGAACTTCACTGTTTCATGAAGACAATGATATCACATTTCAAAAAGAGGTTTGAAATGTGGAAAACTCTAGTTTTGCATTGCTCTGATCGGCGATGGGCTCAAAACTCTGAAACACATTCTCAGCTAATCAAAGCTAAAAAACAAATCGTGAACTGCTTGTACATGTATGCGTTTCTTCCAATTAGCACCGGCTGCATGTTGATTTGACTTGCGTTTTGATTGGCTGATTTAATTGACTGTCTGTCAAAGATTTCTCTACCACATAATGGTTTTTCGTTTGTTTTTTTAAACTTTCTATTTCACTGAAATTTTGTTGTCAGACAGCATGCCGGGGCAGTTGGGTCTTCCAACTGCCATCGCATCACTTATAGTAACACTTTACCTGGGACTTTCAAACAGCCAGCTTCCCCAAGCTCAAGAATACTTGGCCGATCCATCTGAAAGGAAAGTTCAAACTGAAGCAACTTCTTTTTTTCTATCCGCTCAAAAGAGACTTATTGCAGAATTTTAACCCTGAACAAATTAATTATGTAGTAAATCCAGTTATGTAGTTATTTCAACTACACATTTATCGGAGACACATTTACAGTCTACAGCTGTCATCATTCCCCTTTGTGCCAAGAATTATGTTAATCGGCTTCATGATCAAGTTTCAAAAGTATCATATTGTAGCAACATACTCTGCGCGCAGTTTCCCATCCATCTCCCATGTTAGCTGCTGTACCAGGTGCAATGAGATTGCGAGGATGACCAAAATGCATGTTGCTCCATCCCACAATTGTTCCACCATTTACCATTGAAGCCAAATCTAAAATTACCTAAATAGTAGAAAACAAAGTAATCCTGTGCTTCCAGGCCCTGCATAAGCAAGCTTATACTTTATTAAGAAAATGCAAAAAGTAACCCAAAAAAAACCAATTTCACCAAGCATAAGTAGTGAGGTTATTTTGTGGATAAACACGATTTCCAAACTACGTACAGATTTAATGATTGACTGATTTAAGATATTGTTCATATCGGTCTTCAGGCAGTTTAGTTTTTGAACAGAGAGAACCTTTTTAGAACATATTTAGGAAAATTACTCCACTAGGAAGAAATACTTGTAACATGAAGTTCATAATAAGGGTTGCTTCAGGTGTGTTTGCATCTTGTAACATTAAACTATCGAAAAAAATTATCAACATTTTTTTCCAATTTCTGCCAAGTTGGTAAACGGCAGTTATCTTTATTTTCCCTTGTTTTTGCCGCAGGACAAATGGCAAGGCAGTTTGGACTATTTGCAATAAAACAAACTTCAGTGACTAAGTAAGACCTTCACAGAAGGGAAACGCACTGAAAAGTGTCAGTTTGACCAAATTGAAAATGCACATGTGACTGCTTCCTGTCATACTGCAGCCACGACCTCCTGAACGTTCTAACAACAGTCAACCACGAGTCAGCAGAATTAGTGGTGTGTATGTTATCCTGTTTAACTACATACCAAATTTGACAATGACTAACATTGGAGCTCCTTCCCCGATTTTTTCTTAGGGAAGGGGGCAGCTGTACACAGGCTATGAACAGCATCGTGATTAAACAACAAAGTCTTACATTTATAGAGTTCATTTTCTCGGCAACTTCTTTATCAATAAAGACGAATAAAGACGAATTCACAGTTTTTGTGGAAGTTATGTTGGTCAAAAACCAGATTTATTACATTTTCGAAACAACATGCTATTTTCTCTACAGCATGTTATCTTAATCCTAAGGACGGTAGTTGGGATTTAGGTACACGGCTTTCGTTAATGCTTGCGTAATACGGCACAAGAAAACGATAGTAACGTTGGCAAACAAGTTATGCCGCAAGACATCAACATTCTAAAACAATGCCAGATCCCATAGGTAAAAAAAAGAACACAAATCCGGACAACAAGTTGAATACATGTGTTAATCATGTTTCTAGTAACTGTGCTATGTCCATGGTACCATAAATGCACGTATACATGCTGTGAGTATTTTTGTGGGGCTCTCATAAATTTTGAATAGTGATGTCTAAGAAATGAGAAATTTAGCTTCTTGAACACAATATAAATACTGGTTTTTGAGTTTAAGTGCCATTGTAACTAAAACAGTCACTGTACCAAGTAGTGGACTTCAGAATACATGTAACATAGACGTCGCATGGAAAATGTGGAGAAAACACAAAAACTATATAAATCAAAGTTATTAGGTACAGTTGTGTGATACCACAGGCGGTTTTGGCAACTACAAATACCGGTACATACAAGCATAACTTATGCTTGGGTCTAGTTCATGTGTTTATGAACCAGAGTCAGCATTATCCCACTGAGCAATTGATGTCAAAAGGCTCTAAACATTAGAGACAATAAACAAGAAAGGAACTCATTGAGAAGCTGTGTTATGTTTTTGTTTCTGAACCGCAAGAAAGTTAGTGGTTAGTGGTATTAATTGAAACAGATTCTGTAACA
>NC_090885.1:45720688-45723188 GCF_036669925.1 Montipora capricornis
TGTGTCTGCAGCACATACACAGCACTTGAGATATGCCCCGACACAGTTGCTGTTCCCAACGACCACGAAATCCTGTTACAATATTTGTATGCTCTTCGTCAAAAGTTGAGTAAGAACATATCCAAAGGCATTGCCAGCGTAAACTCACCGCAGTCATCGAAACTGGTCTGATAGTTTCAGAAAAGGGTGTGAAGCAAAGCGAAGTCAGCAAAGCAGCAAGACAAAAACAACAACCAAGTCAAAAGTATTTGTCAAGTGTACTTACCCCTGCCATCTCGTCTCAGACACCAGTTTTGTCCAGTCGCCCTGATATAACAATGCCGTTTACAAGCATGGTACAAGATGAGTTTTTCCCTGGTGCCAATGAAAGTACAATAAATTGGCCGCAACAGACAACCTCAGTGCCGCTTGTTGAACAGTCAGCACGATGTTTGTCAACGTTGAATTCTCCTTTTCCTCCAGTTGCTTCATAACAAACACAGACCAGGGGCTTGCCATGGCCGCATTGCCAGCAAGTGCAATATGCACTCTATGGGCAGTCAGATTCACAATCAGCAATTCTCAACAGCCATCCGTTACAGACGCCAACACCAAATTTCACTGACCCGTCATTTCTGCACTCAACAGTTCCTGGTTTTCAGTCGGAGCATTCGCCATTACAAGTAACAGGCAGTGCCCACTCAATATTTCAGCCACCATCTACTGCAAGTCAAAACGTTCAGCAACCTCTGAGCGGTGTACCATTGCACTCGGGAATGTATATAGCCTCGTCCTTACACACTTTGTGCTCTACTCAAAGTGCTATGGCTGTGGGGAAGATTTTGCGCAGAAATACAGAACTGCATAGCCAAATAACATTATTGTTAAGCATGTGGATCGTCGACTAAAAAGTCATGACAATCAAACCAGTCAGCTGATTTTCAACACCAACTTCTCTCGCACATATCACCATCCAGTATTTAATCACATAAAGCTGAAAAATCCACTCTTCAACGGCATGCTCCACGTGGAATGGAGCGAGTATCTTACCATGTCAACACAGAAGAAAGCAATAGTTGATAAATATGACCTTAACATTATCTTTAACCCTTTCACTCCCAAGAGTGCCACTTATAGCGGAGCTCCGCGCGCGCCAAAGGCGTGCGCGCGCGGAGCACCATAGTTAAGAAAATATGGTAACCCATCAATATGAGAAAATTTGGTTTTATAGCCATGACGTCATCAACGTCCGTAAGATCCGCTTAAAGGGTCAAAAGGTGTCGGGCGTTTGAAAGGGATTGACTTTACAGACTTCTCGAACCAAACGCAAGAATAATCCACGAGAAGACAAGAACCAATTAGGATCAGTAAACGGTGATTTAATGATGAATTCTTGTTGATCGGTGTTCGATAATCGTAAACTAAAATGCAAGAAATTAATTACATAACATGAATCATAGCGAACCAAAATACAACAGGCTAACTTGAACCCTAAATTGAAATGCGCTTAATTGAAGATATAATAGGAAAAATTACTCAATCAAATAACACACACGAATTTTCTATATGCTACAAACAGATTAAGGCAAACTGAACAACAAAGAAACTAAGCGAATGAAACGCTAGTTGACTAACTACAACATGTTTGCTACAGTAAAGCATACAAACGGAATTTTCTAGAAAATAACCGCACTAAACGTTACCTAGAACCATATGACAACAAAGAACTGAGTGAAACTTACATAACTATCCCGGCTTGGTCCAAAGAACAGGAAAACAAATTGAAGTGCTAGCTTTAACCTAACTTGAACGAGATACGTGATCGAATGAAAACATGCGAGCGAAAAGAAATGTGAGAACTTAATGATGACGAAAAACAGACATAAATGTAACAAAACAAAACAATAGATAGAAACCTTCACATGGCTTCTCTGAAATAAACCTATTTCATCCTAATTACATATCAATCATTTACGCAATGTTTATAGGTTAATAATTCTTGCTTTGAGGCTCCTTGGCTGGGATGAACCCTGGGTCTTAATTGTCACCACGCACTAACAGCACTAACTTGTGTACAGGTCTTTCCACAACTTTAGCATGTTTAGTTCTCTTTCCCTTGTTATCCAAGGTGGAATCTGCTGTGACAAGCTTCACAGAACGTACGTGTCCATCCTTGCTCTTGAAAACTTCTATGACACGGGCTAGTTCCCACTGGTTATGAGGAAGGTTGTCATCCTTGATGATCACAATGTCCTCGACCTGAAGGTTCTTGCGAGCTTGGCACCATTTGGGACGGGTCTGGAGACACTGCAGGAACTCTTTCTTCCATCGACACCAAAATTCGTCTGCAAGGTGCTGCACTCTTCTCCAGCGTTTCCTGGAATATTTATCAGCGTCTTGGAAGATGCCTGGAGGCGACATGACAATCTTTGACTTCATTGTCAGAAGGTGGTTGGGTGTCAAAGGAGACAGAGAGTCAGGATCAGTCAGAGGATCCAGCGTCAAGGGTCGACTGTTCACC